>NW_026860601.1:0-183718 GCF_026571515.1 Ruditapes philippinarum
AAGACAATGCAAATTCATCCTTCACCAACTTTGATAAAACAAGAACCGGATGGCCTGAGAAGGTTTTGGACGCAGGAAAGTATAAAAAAATGAACAAAGGGCAAAAACTCAAAAATTAGGCAGGGCAGAGTTATGGTTTTTGCACTGCACTTCTATTCAATGAGATCTATCTATTTATAAAGTTTCGTGATGATATCTATTATAGTTTCAGAGTTACGTCTCGGGTAAAATTCAAAGTGTAAAAATGAACAAAGGACAATAACTCCAAAATTAGACAGGGCTGTGTTTCGGTTCTGTAGCATTTCAGTTCTATTCAATGAGATCTATCTACCTACAAAGTTTCATGTTGATATCTCAAATATTTTTAGATTTATGTCCCGGACAAAAGTCAAAAGGTTAAAATAAACAAAGGGCAATTTCTTCAAAATAAAGCAGGGCAAGGTTATGGTTCTTTAGCACTGCACTTCTAACCAATGAGACCTATCTACCTATATATTTTCATGTTGATATCTCTAATAGTTTGAGAGTAATCACCCAGACTAAGTTCAAAGTGTCAAAATGAACAAAGGGTAATTACTCCAAAATTAGGCAAGACAGAGTTACGGTTCTTATACCCTGAGTTACGGTTTTTGTGCATTGCACACCTACTCAATGAGATATAACTACCTACAAAGTTTCATGTTGATACATCTTATAGTTTTAGAGTTATGTCCCGGACAAAGTTCAAAGTGAAAAATAAACAAAGGGCAATTATTCAAAAATTAGGCGAGGCAGAGTTACGGTTCTTGTGCAATGCACACCTACTCAATGAGGTATATCTACCTACAAAGTTTCATGTTGATACCTCTTGTTGTTTCAAAGTTATGTCCCGTATAAGAAAAACAGACGGACGGACAGACAGACGGACAAAGCGGCGACCTTTCGTGGAGCATAAGTAGGAAACGAAGATTTAGAAGAAGTAAATGGTTTTACCTACCATGGCAGCTTATAAACAAGACAAATGACACAGAAAAGATATATCCAACATGTTACAAAAGGCTAGAACAACCTTTCATCAACTAAATAAAATATGGAGATCGCAAGAATTAAAGTACGGCTATACCAAAGTAACATCCTGTCAATTCTTTTGTACGGCTCAGAATGCTCAAGGCTTACACAGAAAGACAGCCAGAGATTGAAAGGGTTTCACTCAACTTGCCTATAAAAATTTGTCAAAATATACTGGCCTAGGAGAATATCAAACAGTGATCTTTTTGAAAGAACAGGCCAGCAATTTATAATCACCACCATCAAGCAAAGACAATTTAAATCGCTAGGCCATGTAAAAAGGAAGGAGCAAAACTCCATTACAAGTGGAAACCAGCAGAAGGGAAAAGAAGCAAAGGAAGACTTGGTGAAACATGGAGGAGAAACAAAGACACTGAAATGAAGAAAATTGGAAAACCTGTAAAGAATTGGAGAAAGTTGCAAATGACATACCAAAATAGAGGAGACTGGCTTCAGCCTAATGTGCCAACTGGCACGAAGAGGTTGGGTAGGTAGGTATACATGTTTTATTCACGGCAAACAATTTCATGATGTAAAAATATTTTGATGTTTAGATAATTTAATTATCTCAAATCATTGCTCAGGACATGCGGAAAGACAATTCGATATCAGTATTTCTTTTAAAAGCATTTTATATCAAGTACCCAAAATATATATTTATGCATTCCACGACAAAAAAAGAGCAGCAGCAACAACAACAACAACAAAAAACAATCAAGCAAAAACAACACACACACGAAAAAGTATTTTGGTAAAGTTGGAAAACATATTGTTCTGAGTATTGTTTTTCCTTTTGACATAACAGAGCCCTCATCTCTCTATTGTACGTCAGAACTCTTTAACGTATCATACCAGTCATATACAATGCAATATACATTTATAAATAGCATTGCTGTTTACAACGCATATTTCAGATTTTGGTTAATATTAAAACATCCTTTATTGTTATCTGACCTTTAAAGGTCGAATTGTATAGGTCACCATTAAAACTATCAGTTATTTTAGCCAAGCGAAATAACATAACGGTAATAAATTGTTAACCTTTGTAATTCTATATTCTTTAAATAAACCATTCTATAAACAAATACAAGCTGTCGATTGATGATGTCACATAAATGTATAAATAATCCTATTCTGTAGGCAGGAGTTGCTCTGTAACAAACAATCAGAAGAATAATCTGAACCTCTCTAGAGTCCCCTGGCCATGTTCTTTATGAATCTTGTACTGGTTAGTTCCAAATAACGGAAAGTTTTAAACATATTAAAATAAGTTTTAAGCTTTCCTCACTATCGAGGTATTTCAATATGTTTAAAATATTCCGTGGCATAATTTATACCCGTATTCTAAAAAGGCACATTTAACAACAAATCATAACCAAAAAAGCGGCAAAACTATAGCCATAACAGCGTTATTCAAATATTCAGATCCTTTTTTTAGAAATTGGTTCAATGCAAAAGATATGCTTGAAAATATCTGATTATGATAAAGATAAATTTTAACTAACATTCTTTGAGATGAAAGAGATGAAAGAATTACATCTAGCCACTACATACAGTTTTGATAAACAGTATTAAAATAATGCATCATTATTATATTTATTATGATTCAATGGCTATTATGTTTAAAAGTTTTTGTTAAAAAGTGTAAAACAGCTGTAAATTGATTTGTAGTTTGCTGCACAGTAAAAAATGGAAAAGTTAGATAACAAAATGTATACATACTTTTCTTGCTTAATCATAGAGTGCACATAAAACCGAAAATTTACAAGTGAATATTAATTGAATCGACACTATTGTCCGATTACTAACGATAACTAGCAAAGTAAGTGTTGCATCTGAATATTTTGACAAGATATCTAGCTGCTGTGGGAGAAGATAGCAAGCTATCCGTTTGGCCATTTCTAAAGAAACCTCCACATCATTGCATTTGATCTCTTTTCAATGCAATGTGTGCCAATTTGATAAAGTAACTTTGTATATATTTATAAATGTTTTTGTTAAAGGGTTTGTTATTCGAAACAAAACGATCAGTCAATGACCATTAAACCACATCATTTGTATTGTCTGTTCCTTCCTCACAGTAGCAAAAAATTTGCTAATTGTTAATTCAAACTGTGTGCATATATTGTCGTTAGTAATCGATTCAATGGCTGAATCATTTGTGTAAATTCAAAGTTAAATTATAGTAAGCAAGAAGTCACCCCTTTTATACATTCATCAACATATCATTGTATATATCAGTAATATTGGTAAAACTCATTTTTATTCCTGTCATTTGTGATATTTTGAAATGTTCCATGTAAAATATTAACACGCTGGACATATATGTTACTGCACGTTTGTAACGTGGTTTTTCATTGGATAATCGTGACATATAAAGATATTTGACTGGTTATATGGTCATATATAGGCGGTTGTTAGTATATTTAACCCGAGCCGCTCAGTTTATGAAGGAATCTAATTTTGTCCTAAACAAAGAAGTTTGCTGTATTATAAAATCGTTATAAATAATCCTTACAGGTTATATGACCGTATATAAACGGTTGTTAGCAATAAAAATCTTTCAAAAATCTTTAGAAGTAATAATAAATACTCCACTATTATTAAAATGTCAAAATCCAATTCGAGTTATCATAAAGTCAAAGTCTCATTCTAAATGTCTAATTCTAGTCTATTTTAACTATTTTTTTATCTTCGTCAGATGGCACAATAGTATACGTTAATTTCATTTTGTGAAATAATGTGATTCACTATCAAAGCCTTCCTGTGCTCCTGGAAATTCCGAATATGATATATTTTATTTCCGATATGATTGTACATGTATATTGTATGTACATCAACTGACAAAAGTGCAAGTACAATTTGGCAGTAAAGTAAATAAAGGATAAAACACCAGGTCCCGTGTTCGCCAAGAAAAGATAAATATCCTGATTTTATTATTTTATTTTCATTGTTTTATAAAACTTAAACTGATTGTATTTTGCTAGAATTAAATGGTACCTTAAAATGTAAAACAAGGCTAATTTGCAGAGACATAACCCTATTTTGGAATAAAATCGAGAAATAACAAAACAAATATAAAAATAATCTGATCAAAATAAGGATCGATCAATATTTGGATGAACTGTGAAATGCCCCTATCTTGTTAAATTACAGTATATATATTCTACAATTTCATAAACATGCCATTTCAAGCCTAATTTCATCAAGTTATTATTAATATTAAATTTATGAGGAAAGACAATTCTTGACTCAGTGAATACTAGGTCAGGACACGACCTCTGTGTCAGAATTCCTTACAGAAACACTTACTGTCAGATAAATCGTAATCAAGCATTTGAAATACGACATGGGCGAATATGACACGGACGACACCACACGAAGGGTGCCACAAAAGGAGAATCGGCTATACTCAGACCCCATTTTCTATTACTCAATAAAAACCATACAATAATAAACCACGTTACATTTGTACACCATGGATACCTTAAATGACTATAAGAACTAAAATAAGTATCACAATCAAGATGTGTTCATTTTTGAACAGGATATAAACACGAGGCTCTTGATAGCTACAAAGGTATACAATAAAACGTTTAATCCCACTCATATCCTATCGCAGCAACTATACGACGGACTGGAGTACCTTAGGAGACAGTCGGGTAATACATGTAGATATAAGATTGGTTACACCCTAATTATCTAAATACACTTAATGTATATATGTTTATATAATACTGTTTAACTGATAAGTCTTACCGATTTTGAACGCACAGACAACAGTTTGAATAATTAATATTTCTATGACAGAAGCAAAGAGAGATGCAGTCTATATAATTATATGCACAGTTTTCCACTATTAACCGATCTATTTCTTTTCTGTTAATAAGCTATACACAGCATGTTATCATAGACATCCTGGACACCATGCACACATTCTCACAAGTCTATGGAGCTGATCAGACTGCGCGGAGGCGCAGGCTGGTCTGGATCCATGCTGGTCGCAAAGCCATTATGTTGGTTTTGTCGTGACACGGCTCATATTTCTATGACAGAAGCAAAGAGAGATGCAGTCTATATAATTATATGCACAGTTTCCACTATTAACCGATCTATTTCTTTTCTGTTAATAAGCTATACACAGCATGTTATCATAGACATCCTGGACACCATGCACACATTCTCACAAGTCTATGTGGCAGAACTCATTGGAGCCGTGTCACGACAAAACCAACATAATGGGTTTGCGACCAGCATGGATCAAGACCAGCCTGCGCATCCGCGCAGTCTGATCAGGATCCATGCTGTTCGCTTACAGATCCTATAACAAGTAAAGAAACTGATAGCGAAAAGCATGGATCCTGATTAGACTGCGCGGATGCGCAGGCTGGTCTGGATCCATGCTGGTCGCAAACGCACTATGTTGGTTTTGTCGTGACATGGCTCAATTTTGTTACAAATATAGACAATTTGGTTTCATTTATAGACATCAAAAATTGCAAAGATAAAGCTATGAATTGCAAAATAAACCATAAAATAAGAGCCAAAGACAATAATTTGATCCCAGTAATACTTTATTTGAAAAAGTAAACTTACCTTTCAAAGGCGACGGTGTTGTTCGTTGACCAAGACAAAACGAGATAAAATCAGGGCAACAATCCCCTCTTGTTCTATTACAAAACTCGTCACAATAGCACAACGTGTCAAGAATAGGAACCGAACACGTGTCAATACGCCCTGGACAACATCCCCCGGGACGTGTTGCACAATAAGGGCCGGTTATATCCGGTCCCCATTCTATATATCTTTTTGACCTATGTAAACGTTTAATTTCAGCACCCGTGCATATCCAAATTGTATTAATATAGATTGCAATAAGCAGGAAAACTCCAATTTTAGTTAAATATTGTTCCATTTTCAATAGCGAAACAGCTTGCAATATACATTAAACTAATTAAAAAGCAAATAATTATGCATTATTACATAGTATCACGTTTCATATCATCTAGACTAAAAACTCATTCTATTGTTATTTCTAAACTGGTTCTGTTTTTTATCCAAATTATCATTTTCGTTCGTTCTTTTATACACTTTGCATTCTCGAACAAATAATTGATTATTAAGCCATATATCCACCTTAAGATAACGAGTTGTTTATACTATCCCACACGGAAATTATACGGAAATGTAAAGTTTGTACAGGAGCAAATCTACGTCAGTGGAATGTAAATGTTTATATTTTATTTAACTGTCTGCTTTGATAAGTCATAAAATTTCAATGAGGTTTAAAGTGCATACTGTCGTGTCACAGCCATTTGAGGATGCCATAAATAGCAAAAGTTGTATTTTACATTCATATTAACTTTATCATTTCATCTAAAGCTAAATGTGTACAATTCTAACAGAATTGATCAACTAAAGTGCACAATGGTATTATTTTTAAACTGTCATGTAACTTTGCCAGTTATGGTAATTTATAAATCGGAAAATCTAATGAAATCTTTCTATAGCTATTTTAAATGATACTGAATTTGACATTTTTAGAGAAAATATTTTGTGTTTGTAAATTAAGCTTTAACACAATCTGAAGATAGGTGAAGATGGAAACTTAAATGTAAGCTAATGCACGGCATAATACAGCATAAGATTGATTGAGCCTGTTCATGAACGCCAGCGAGTAACATTCAGCCCCCTCTTCCTCCCCAAGCACCGGCCTTAGCAAACTCGGCATTTAACAAGAGTTGTCAGTTGCTCGACTATTTTCAGTGTTTGACAGTTCAACAAGTGCCTGGATAATGTAGAATAAGGGCCATAATTCTGTTCAAAATAAATGTAAGAGTTTTGGGGCTTTAAGAGTGAACTCCTGTTATGCTCTTAAATAAGTGTGTCAAGTTTGAACCCATTCCCTTCAGTAGTTTTGTAGATACCGACTAGCACGCGTTACGGCGACGCTGACAACGACACTGACGACTGTATGAGTACAATAGCTCTCTATTCTTCTAATAGTCAAGTTAAAAATAAAAATTGTGTTAAATGAAGGAACATCTGCAGGCAACGGTGATCAATATTCGAAAAGTATGGTAAATTGTCGGTTTGATACAAAAGCACCACATGCGATGTCAATGCTTGGCTGCAACAATTGAACTTAAGAATATTATAGTGATAGGGTGAATGTTCAAGATATTTGTATTATTTTTCACATTGAAAAGTGGCACAAAACTAGAAGTACTGATGAAATAGATGTGACCTTTGTCCCAATTATGGAATATGCTAAGAATTAATACATCTTCGTTAGTTTTCATTATTTTATAAATAACAAATTTTAAAAATCTATGTTAAAAAGGGGCACAATTCCTTAACATAATGCTTTCAGGATAAAGGAAGTTGTCTGACCACTGCGTCTTGTCATAATAATAAAATATTCCAAGTTTCATATTGAAATCTTTGGAAGTATTAAAATCATTCTTTGGAAGTATTAAAATCATTCTACTTGAATAAAATTGTAGGTTAAAAGGGGCATAACTCCAAAAAATAAATTGCAGAGTATTTCCCAAATTTTTGTCAAGTATATTAAGTGTAATGTTGGTACCTTTAAAGTCTTAGAGTATTGGGCTACATTATAGGTTTCGCTTGACTCCAATGTCTAAAATAAGGGCGAAAACGACAAAGATGGGGACTTAGCTGTCATGAAAGCTCGACTTTTTCTTCAAAAAATTATATCAACAATGCGAAATTTCCTTAACAGTCATTCATATGTACATGTATATGAAAATGGTTTTATCTATTTTAACTGAGACTTAAACTGATGTATATGAAATTATGAAAATTTGTCTTATCAAAGATTGTTAGATAAACATGTACATGCACATTAAGAAAGATACCCACTTCAAAAGGAAATTAAACAGCTGCATCTCCCACTCCTTTTTGTAAATTGTTTACGATTTCTTGCTATTAGAATCTATTTTATGAGAAACATCACGTACAACTTCAACGGACATTTTGACAATTAACACATACATGTATATAATAGAGAAACCAGAATAAATTTGCGCCAGCATGAATTAGATCTTTGCAAACGTTTTTGAAATGTTTTGACTTACTCTTTTTTAAATTAAATAAGAAAAAAAGGAAATAATATCATTTTCTTGAAAATTGCAAACGAAATTAGATAATATACTTCATCATGAAACCTTACTACTTTCATATATTCTCAAGGACAGCGGTTGAGTACGGTGGCATAAAAGTGACAAATAAAATATGTATGAAAAACACAAATAAAATAGGTATGCAAAACTAAATAAAAAATATGTATGCAAAACTAAAAAAAAATATGTAGTCAAAACTAAAATAAAATATGTATGCAAAACATAAAAAAACAAAAAACGAAAAACAAAAAAATAAGTATCAAAAACTAAAAAAAAAATTGCAAATGTCACTTTTATGCCACCGGAGTTGAGATATTTAAGTATTTCATTTTAATTTTATTTAAATCATAATAGAAAATTTTGTTACTAAAACGCTGGGAATGCCTTCAACTTTTATTTTGATATTCGCAGTTCTGGAGATGCACATATCGGATGGTAGAGACTTATCATACGTTTATTCACACTTTATATCAAATTAAACCGAACACGATGAACTTATATTAGAAATTTACTACCAAGATATGTTATTTAAACTGTCATCAAAAGAATAGAATTAAATCTAGGCACATTTCAATTCAAATTATAAAGGGGACATCGCTCATTTATTGGTAAAATTTTACATCTCGTATATCAATTGAAAAAAGAGTGGTAAATCTATTTTGACTTTTATATAAAAGATGGTTCATGCATTTTTCCACTTGCATTAAAATCTGCAGAAGCACGGGCACACATTTTAAGCTGGAGTCCCTTTAAGTGTGGCAGATTTAGACAATGCAGAGTGTTTCAGATATGAAAATATTTGCAAAATATCATTTAAATTGGATTTGTTTACTGATTAAATTGTATAAAGATGGTTATCTTTTTGCTACATTAAGCTGAATAGTAAAATTTTGTATCATAATATGTGTTAGATTTTGCTTTTAAAAGTGCTAAATACTCAATAGAACGTTGATGTAGATCATTGGCCGCCATGTTTCTGTTTTTCAGTCACTACATGAATATAACAAGTACATGTACATTTCATTTTATATAACTTTATATAACTTAATATAACTTTATAGAATTGTCTGAAAATTAAAACAGAATTGTGTAAAACCTACGTCAAATAAAGGTGCTAAGTAGAGGATGTCACGACTCGACAATTAAAATTGACGTTAGTGGTTATTTCACGATCCTCAAAAAACGTGTAAGAGAATATTAAATTTATTAAGTTCATATGAAATTGTTGAGACGGTTCTATAGGATCTGGAAGCATGTAATAAAAGATAAACAAGTTATTGTAACACTGCAGCTAAAAGTAATTTCCCAGTGTTTAAAGCAGCACAACTCCAGATTTATATTAATTATCATGAAAATTTTAGAAATGCATTTAATGTTAAATTATTGTGAAGTGAACAAAAAAATTATTAACATATTTTAATCGGCACTTACAATCCAAGAAAATTACCAAAAAGTCATCAACATATGCAAAAACAGCCCTTACTGCGTTAGTAACGCAGTAGAAATATTGTAATAAAATACTGCAAAATAAGTCTTATACGGCACATAACATGTAAAATATAACTTGGATCTCGAATACTTTTACCTTTCTTAAAATTTTAGTACATTTTTCTCTATATTAATTTTCTTGAATATTTTGGCTCATCTGGAGGCGTGCAGCTTTAAGACTTATTCAACAATTTACATAATTGCATAAATAAAGCTTTATATAAGCATCTTATAATAAGGCTAAGCTATTTAACACCAAGTTATAATAAGGCTAAGCTATTTAACACCAAGTGTCAATAAAGTTGTCATCACGTCTTTTTGTTTCTTTTTAACCATATGAAAAAGACTAAAACCACTAAGACCGTTTACTTCAGAGCGAGAAGAAAATCAGAATCTTGCAGAATTTAGAATCACCCTGGAAAACATACTTGTATTACCCCTATTTGTATATAAAACAGCTTTCAAAATTCATGCAGCTTTTGTTTGAATTTGTGTTGGATGAGATAACAAGAGCTGTCGGTAGGACAGCAACGCTCGACTATTCTTAGTGCTTGATAGTAAAAAAAATGCTTGATACAGTTACCTCCTCCTGTTTACAGGTTGGGGTCATGATGGTGAACAAGTGTGCAAAGTTTCAAAGCCATATGTCAATGGACTTTGAAAATATTTGAACTATTACAAAAACTTTAACGTAAATTCTAAGTCGAAAAAGGGGCATAATTCTGTCAAAATGCTTGATAGAGTTACCTCCTCCTGTTTACAGGTTGGGGTCATGATGTTGAACAAGTGTGCAAAGTTTCAAAGCCATATGTCGATGGACTTTGAAAATATTTGAACTATTACAAAAACTTTAACGTAAATTCTAAGTTTGAAAAAGGGGCATAATTCTGTCAAAATGCTTGATAGAGTTACCTCTCCTGTCGACAGGTTGGGGTCATGATGGTGAACAAGTGTGCAAAGTTTCAAAGCCATATGTCAATGGACTTTGAAAATATTTGAACTATTACAAAAACTTTAACGTAAATTCTAAGTCGAAAAAGGGGCATAATTCTGTCAAAATGCTTGATAGAGTTACCTCCTCCTGTCTACAGGTTGGGGTCATGATGGTGAACAAGTGTGCAAAGTTTCAAAGCCATATGTCGATGGACTTTGAAAATATTTGAACTATTACAAAAACTTTAACATAAGTGGTTACGCCGACGCGGACGCCGACGCTCGGGTGACTGCAATAGCTCTACTTATTCTTATCGAATAGTCGAGCTAATAAAACGGAATCCATGCAATGAATCAGAGCAACTGATCCCAACAACACTCCTGAAATCTTCAAGCCTCTATGATGACGCTCATTCCTCTGCTTTGGTCTTTGTTCTCAGGCCACTCACTCACCTATCCCTGAATATCGCGGTAGGGTTGGTTGAACTGAGGTTCAACATCCTTGTTGATTTGCATTTGTGATCATACCTGGCTTTCCGACGGTGGCTTGTTAAAGTGCCCATATTCATTTTTTGTCTCGCCAATTTGGGATGAAATAAAACTATCCCAAACAAAGGGCATTTATTTAATTTTAAATTTTTAATTTCCTTTTGGAGTATCACTTGATCGAATTTTTATGGGTCAAAGTTTCCCATTTTTCAAGGTACCTTCTAATATCTTTACCTATATTACACTTTTTGGGGGGGCTAATCTGGGCCTCGGGACTTGGTATATGATCATTAACAAAAACCATAATCTTTTGGGGGCCCAGTTGTTTTTAAAACCCTTTGAAAACACAATATACTTATACTATACGGACAAAATATGACTGTTTTTCTTGTTGCTTTCATCGCTTTGACAACTCAATAATAACTACAATTTAAGATCATGCAAATGTAAAGCTTACACAATTATTACCCGACTCTGTGCCAAGTAACGAAGACAAAAATTGAAAATGGCACTTATAAGCTTCCGTAAATATATAAATCATATACATGTATCGGAATCATGATAATATAACATATCTTAATCATTACATAAGCATGATAATATAACATATCTTAATCATTACAAATAAATTATTGTTTCAGCATATGCATGCCTCGAATAATGCTGAATCAAACAATTTCTAATGACAACAAGAAATTTGACATTTAATAGTACACAAAGTATGGTAACACTTGAATCATCGCGTGGGTTTTAAATGGACTCGAGTTGTTGAATTAGTTTGACATTTTAAGTTACACAGCAATCATAAAACAGGATATAAAAAAGAGGAAGTTATGTTGGTATTATGTCATGTGGTTTTTCGCATTAACTATTACAGTAAACTGGAAAACCTCAAGGAATTCTTCTGGCAATGTTCAGCCGCTGAAGAAAACAGTCGCACACTTATTTTAAAGAGTACAGAGTAAAGATTGTCTAACTTACTGTATGCTATGCGTTAGAAAACGCAAAGAAGAAAAACCAATAAAAAACAACAACAACAACAACAAAAAACAACAACACAACTAACCATATATTAGTATATTTATCTGTAAATCAAAACAATTACTGATGAAATAACTTCTTACTAGTTACGCTAGCATCAGTTTCAAGTAATAACATACAATATTTTTTAAAAAGAACTGCTTGTATATAGGCTTTCAGGCTTTAAGGATCCCCGTTGACCTTAAATTCCGTGTAAATGTCAGCAAGTGGCGGCTACCTACCAAATATGTCAAATATCTTACAATGTATGAATGCTTCAAATTCGATATCGGCAAGATAAATGACTTCGCTGAATGATTTAAGTTCATGCAAGTTGCACATTTGTACTACACATCTAACATATCCAAATTACAGTATATACATGTGTTTTATTTGCTAACTTTGATTTAATTGGTCAAATTTCATAGATTCATTAGACTATGAACACTGTAAGTTCACCTTAAAAATTAGTCAAGAGAAAGTAACACAGGTTTCTAAAGTTTTATTACGAGTTATATCTGGTGTTCACTTGCATCGGCATGATAACTCATCAATAGTAAATTGAAAGATTATTGTTTCTTTTAAAGTCAACGTCGAGAACCGGGTGATACGATAGCTCAGTTGGTTAGACCACTGACTGTCACTCCTGAGGTTCCGGGTCCGATCCTGGGTAAAACCCTTGGGATTTTTCAGAAACACTTTCAGTGTTTCCCACCTAACTAGAGGTGTACTGGTAAGAAATCCAGGTAATCCTCGCATGTATCAGTGCTATACACTGGGCATGTAAAAGAACCAAGGAATCTATTCAATAAGAGCTTGGGACTGGTTCCCGGATTCCCTTGTATTTCATAGCTGTCTCTAGAGTCTGCTTAGGTAAGGACCCTACTGGAAATAAGTGCTTGCACTTTCGTAGGTTATCCTTGACCGCAAAGAAAATCATCATAGTACAGCACCAGCATAGAAGACCAGTTTAATTGTCCTCTTATTTTGTTACATGCATAGAGGAAATTGAATGAGTGTAAGTTCAATACTGAATTTATTCCACGAGTTGAATAAAATTATATTATGTGAGTCTCTGGCGAGCATATTACTTAATTCAACGAGTGCAATAATTTCAGTAATGAACTTACACGGATTTAATATTCTGTTTATTACATACCCAAAATAAAGACGTTTAAAGTGAAATAAGAGTCATTTTTCATTGTAGCGCCTATAGCTATAGTATAACACTAACATTTAGCGCGTCTTTACACTGTTTGTATAACGCTAATGACGTCACGTCAAAATATATGCACGGCCGTGCAATACCATATTTACAGTCGCAAAATCGGCACGGGTGTGTGATAAATCAGTATCCTCAAATCCCGCTGAACGATCACCTGTCTAGTGTCAGTTAATTGAAAGCATCAAGTGTAACGTTTATAACAAAATGTAAAACTTTCTTTTCTGTATGTACATGACATAATAAATACATACATGATCTGTGAGATTCCTATAATGTATTCTATGACTTAAAGGTAAGAATTTTATGCAGAAGGGCCATGATGGCCCTGAAATCGCTCTCTGAATATAAAAACTTTCCATGACAAGGAACAAGTATTGTAAACTATAAACAAAAGCAGATATAAAATCTTAATCTTAAACTGATATCACAAATTTCATATTTTTATCTGAAATGGTGCATGTGTAAAAACTTAACTGATTGCTATTGCGAAGATAAGTACATACAATGTATGCCCCCTGTCACTTGATATGCAATTATCCAATAAACCATTTAGGTGTCACCTTCCCTGGCCAGCCTGGTCATATGGTCTAGTGCACTAGAAGCGCACACGGTGTGCACTTCTAGTTCATCTCTAGTGCACTAAAAGTGCACAAGGGTGTGAAGTTTAGTGTGAACTCAACTGTAATAGGAAAATCAATGACCCACTGGGGCATGGCCAATTTTTACCCCAGGGCTTTTATTTGAACAAACTTGGTAAACACCCACTAGAAGATGTTTAATGCTAAATATCTAAGCTCTAGCTCTTTTGGATTTTTGAAAAAGATTTTTTTTTCAGTTTTCATTATGTACATTAAAGGAAAATCAATATAATCCCCTTCGGCGGGGCCAAACTTGAAAGACACTCACTAGAAGATGTTTCATGCCAAATATCTAAGTTCCAGCTGTTTAGGTTTTTCAAAAGAAGATTTTTTAAGTTTTTTCTTTCGGTTGCAATGGCAACCAGAGTTCTGCATGGATCAGTTTTCAAAGGTGGCCACCAAAAGAACATTCCTGTGAAGTTTGGATGAAATTAGCTTAGCGGGTATTAGGAGATGTCGTTCAAAGTAAAAGTTAATGGACACCGGACAAAAAGCGATCACAAAAGCTCATCTTGTCACTTTGAGACGGGGAACTAAAAAGAGGAAATCAACACAAACAAAAAATCAGCATAGGTCAGCATTTAATGATTTCAAACTGACAAAAGTGAGTCATCACTTGTAAACAAGCTGTATTCAAAAACAATCTCTTCTGAATAAATAATACAACTGTTGACATTTCTCCAGTATCACTGATTCGAAATTACATTTAATACGTGAAAATTTATTTGAATAAATTTGAATTAAACAAAGTACTATAATAAAGTAAAATATCCCATATTTAAATAATTCATTCTGAAATTATTTTCAAAATAAAAAATCCTGAATTAGTGTTAATGTAGTTCAGTGTAAGCATGCACATGTACTTAATATATATCCTATGTACACATGAATTATTTCAATTTATGCAAATAATGACTTCTTGCAAATATCACAATAATTAACAATATGGTGTTGAAGTTAATAGTTTTTACTATGGATCACGGCAGTAAGTCACATTAAAATTTACCAGAGCACAGTCCAGCCACTGCATTGTTCCTGGGCAGGCTGTCAATCAGTTTAACAGAACCAGTTGCATTCCCTTTCGCTAGCACCTGATAACTTCTGTAAATGAGCACAGTTCAGGTGTACAGTGTGAATGACCCGAAAAAGGATTTCACAATCAATCTCAACGAAAGGGACCTGCACTGTCCGGGAATCGAACCCGAGTTGACCGATTCACAGTCCATCACTCTCCCTGTGACGGCTTTAATAACAGAATCTTCATTCTAGAAGGGAGCAAGTATAATAAACATTCCAATAACACTCAAAAAGACACTAAGATAAAACAAGTCAATTTTACATACATTTTTCTTCTTTCTATTACTCTGGAGGGATCTTCCCTTTTCCACAATTTTAATATGTTTATGTTTTTCTCAGTTTCCTCAAAACTGGTAATGTGACTACACCAGTTCTTTACAACAGTGAGAAAACACAAACCTAAAACAGTTTCAGTGAAAATTGAGCAAGAACAAACTGTTATGGGTGAAGCAGAGTTGTTTCATAAAATTCAATAAAGCAAAAGAACTGTAAATATTATATGATGTTTCAAAAAACTGTTAACAAAAATTTGCAACTTAATACAAACAGGATGCTTATGAAGATTTGAAACACTTAAAATCTACATTACTTTCAACTGCTATAACTTTATCATTCAATCATTGCACTAAATCTGAGACAGTCAGAAAGAAGAAAAATATAGCCCTAGTCAAATGGTTATAGGCCCATTTTGCCTCAGAAATGCTTTAATTTCATTTCTCAAAAGCTTTAAATATTGGAGTACTTTTATAGTATCCAAAACGTTTCTCATTGGCCAACAACCTGAACATTGTTTTCATGTTGCGTTTTTGCACTTATTATGAATGACTATTTTGTATGGAAGTCAAAGTACTGTTTTGTTTAAATTTTGCTACTTTAATGAAAAATTATTTCACATTTATTGCTTTCATCAGGTAAAAAACATCAAACATTCTCTAAACCATTATTTAAACATTATAAAATTCATATAAGCCCTTTTTAAAGAAGTGAAAATTTATTTGTTTCTGAGGCAAAATGTACCTTTAAGGCTAGTTTAAGCACCTTCATGTAATTTGTTTATCTCTTGAGAGATGTGATAAAAAGAGCCGCACCTTAACAAAACCAACTTAGTGCGTTTGCGACCAGCATGGATCCAGACCAGCCTATGCATCCACCCTGTCTGATCAGGATCCATTGCTTACAAACCCTATTACAAGTAGAGAAACTGATAGCAAACAGCATGGATCCTGACCAGACTGCGCGGATGCACAGCTGGTCTGGATTCATGCTGGTCGCAAACGCACCTTGTTGATTTTGTCATGGCCCGGCTCATTATTAATATCTTGGGGAAAATGACAACATTGATTGTCATATTCAATTTTATATACATCTTTATTCATGCATTTCTCTACAATTTATTTTTCTTTCTTCACAACCTTCATCATTCTAATTACATGTACATGTTTATATTGTCAAAATATATTTGAATGCCTACTACATAATTAATATTGAAATAGATAAAGTTAAATTATCTAAAACTTGTATTCCGGAAACATTCTATATCATACAAAATATATATCTTGATAAAATTGACAGAGTTTGCATTGTGAGATCTTGTGTAGGTTTGTTTCTTCTATTTTCACACAGATGTTAACACATGTTTTGCTATAACCTGGCGATCTACCCAATTAACCAGCTTTTCTGGATACAATTTACCAGCTTTCCTGGATAACTAACCAGTAATTACCATTTTTTCCGCAAGTGACTGACTACTATACTAAGCCACATTATTTCAGCTATGACTAACAAATAACAATTAAACTCAATGGCAGATCAATCGTCACAAAGAAATTTCGCCTAGATTGAGGACTGAACCAGCATCCCCTGCATTACATAACAGATGCTCTCCTTATTTAGCCATGCAGGTGGACTTCCATATTGTCATTGTAAAACATGATGCACTATACATGTAATAATAGGACATTATAATTTATTACATTATACAGAGAGGAATATTGACCAATACAAACTCTACTTTGATGTGTAATAATAATTTAACAATTGTTCTATAAACATAATAATTTAACAAAATTACCTTAAGCATAATCTAACAACATTATGTAACTGGTTTTAAGTTATAATGTTTTATTACCTTTCAATATTTTAAATATCCTGTAAAAATGGTACATGACTCACTGTTGCTTTATTAAGAATAATATAAGGTTTAAAGTTCCCTTTTGATGTCTCGTATCATCCTATTTAAACATGTTTCTCATTATCTGTCGATTAAAAAATAAAAATAATCATTTTGGTAACAATGAGTGACCAACACATTGTTGGTTTTTCACAATGTTTTGGTTTTTTTTTACTTAAAGATAATCCCTCCAGACATTTAACTAAACCATCAGTTTTTGTAACAATCATAAATTTTTTTTCATTGTTAAGAGCAAAGAAAAATATGGTTTTATCCTGCAATGATTTTGAGAATTGTTGCAGCTTTGTCCTGTAACTCTGGACTAGTGTCAGAGGTCAGTGATGTCATATCTGATTTTAGAATCTCCAATATCTCCTGGGATAATACAGGTAACTTCCCAAATCCTGAAATATAAATATGCACATACAATCAACCTTCACTTCACAAGTGAGTTGTTCAAGTGTTATTTTAATTGACACAATCTCTCACTAAACAGGTAGGTGGCAACTTAAATTGTTCTCACACTTGTTTAAGTGTGAATATTGTGGACTTACATTTCAGATCTCTGGTTTGGCCGTTTGGGGAAGAGCTGAGCTGGACCTAATTGGTCATTATTTCAAATTCAGTGACAAATAGGCATGGTAGAACCTCAAACCTTCTAATACCTAGCAAAACAGTTTCCTACAAATTTGTTGACAAGACTTCAAAAGATACATATTAGTATACCTATCCTGTTGACTATAGTGTTTATAAATACATTACTATGTTAATACTTATTGTCAACATTTCATGATTAGCATGTCATAAAAACATCCGGCTCAAGTCATATTTTGTAAAGAAAGTTGGTATTTGTCTTAACAGTGTTCCTAGAAAATTTTGTGTAAACAATATTACGCTTTTTTCATAAGGATGGAATTTTTTGCCGCAACAAACTTTCGCGCAATCATAGTGACTGGGAATTTCCAAATATTAAGTCCCTGGGGTAAAAAGCATATATGTTACTAATGTCACAATTAAGGTTTCTGTATGTGTTCTCTCCATTACCCACAAGACAAGACTAAGGCAGATGTACGATTTTGACAAAATCTTAAATTTCTACCTATAAATAATCTATATGTAAGATATAAGATACCATTATGACATAATTATCTAATACCAGAAAACAGAGAAATGAAAATGCATTTAGATGACTTATTTCTTTGCAAATATTATTATTTGCATTTAAAATCATAACATTGAGTAAAATAATATTGTGATTTATGATAGACCTTTCTATCTGAAAACAAATTCATTGTTTGAATTAAATAATTCTTTACCGTTCAAAATAAACAGGAAATGCTTTTCCCATTTAGGTATTACTTGCTAATGTACTTGTAACAAACAATATCAGCTTCCTTTTTAGCGAATAAAATTACCTTCATTCAAAGTATGCAAACTGTTAATACCGATAACATGTGTTACTCCAAATTCACTTATATTCATGGGCATGAAATTTTTTGGTTTTAACAAAACAGGCATTTTCGTGGGTTCTTAAATTGTGGATTTTCAATTTCTTGTAAAAAATAAAATAAATAACCTTATCTTACACTTAATCGCCGCGCATTTTACTTGCTGCATGTACATATTTTTATGTATCACACAGCGCTTGTCAATAAATTTAATCCTTGCCTCTGGGCATTCATTACACAAAAATCATGTTTGTAATATATAGAATAGAGACATGGCAAGAAGTATTTGTTGAGATAAAATTTTGTTGGATCTTAAATTCGTGGTTTAACCTTCCCACGAAAATTTGTGCCCCAGGGATAATAATGATTTTACAGTATATGATTTGCTTTATTTTTAAATAATGGATACTGTCAAACAGCAAGACCGTTTTGCTAAGGCAAATTGTACCTTGAAATGTGTATCATTTAAGCATAGGTAAAAGTTATCCATACTACATCATAGTTTATCATAATGACATAATGATAATCTAAGTGGTTGAAGCTACAAATGTTTGCCAATTTTTAGATGTAACTTTTTGCAGGTACAAACATTCGTGAAAATGTATCCACCGCGAAAAGCGCACCCTTAAAAAGCACAAACTATTTTCTAGGAATACAGTATATTGCAGTTAACTACAGAACCTAATCTAAATCTTCATAATTTTATCACATTTCTTGTTTGTTTGTTTTTGCTATACGGTCATTTGGCTAACTTTGGGTGTTATGAACTTAAAGCAACACCACGGGTCAAAAGCACCTCAACTGCTGGAGCTAGAGGCATAGACTCCAGTAATTCAAACCCATTTAGTCACCTCTTATGACCATGCAGGGTTAAACAGTGACTGCAATTCAGATGCCTAAGCCTATAAAGGAAACCCTTTGCTTAAAGGGGCATCACATTTCTTGAATTCTACAACATTGAGTGTCTCATTGTTTATAAGTGAAAACTCTCACCTTGTAATGTTGGCACAATGTCCTCAACAATGACTAGTGCCTCTGTTCTTATCACAGTGTACTTCAAGTTACCTTTAAAAAAAAGAACAAGAACTAATTATATACAGTCACCAGGAAGGAAGTTTATGTAGACTTTGGATTACAATTTTAACTGATAAGTATTTACGAACTTAAATGACACTACCCCAGTAGAAATGCAGTGGTCGTAACATAAGTTCCAACCTAATGCCAAAGCTAATTTTTTTATTGACTCTGATATCTTAAAGAAATCTTTCAAAAATTATTATTATACTACTATTGTTAACTTTGTTTTTCTTATCACTAGTCTTAAAGCTTTAAAGTCATTAAATAATTTTTCATTATGTGTTTTTTTTGTATTCATGATAATAATTATGTGATTTTGTTACTTATTTTGTACCTCAAAAATGCTATGCAGAATTAAAGAGTCCGCTTTTATAAAGACCACTCGTTTACATGGTGTATAGCATATAAAAAAATATATACATGTTTATCACATAGTGTAATAACACTTTGATGTCATGTAATTTGCATATACAAACATATCATTTAGGCGTGCTAATGTTAGTGTTACACTATAAATGGAAAATGATTCTTTTAAACCATAAACCATTCTAATTTCAGATATGTGATAAAGAATATAATATTCTTATAGATTCAATACTAAATTTATTGAACTTGTTGAATAAAACAATATTATGCTCGCCAGAGGCTAGAATCATGATTTTATTCAACTTGTTCAATAAATTTAATATTCAATCTATACTCATTCAATATTATACATATATAATTATATATACATCTGACGAGATTAAATAGCTTATTAATTCTAATAAGGATTTGTCATTTCACAATGAAACCTAAAAGCAAGAACAAAATGTAGGTACCAATTATCTCCCTTTAAAATGACACAATTATCTCCCTTACCAAGACATGGCGATATAGATGTTATAATATTTTCTAGCAGTAATTTCACGGCATCCTGATTCTTCTCTAGTACTGATACATCTTTCAGGCAACATAATCTGTAAATCAAGACATCACATTGCATGTTGTTTATTACAATCTTTATCTATCATTGTAAATACAGCATAGATTATTTATAAAACATGGCTGACAAACACTTGTGTAAAACAGGGATCAATTTGTCAGTTGAACTAAGTGGGTAAGATATTTGAAATGTTATCAAATGTAGATTTGAATCCTACAAAAGATTATGAATAACTTGTACATATATAAGTAAACAATTACTGGAATAACAACAAGGCCTGTTCAATATGACAGCCTGTTTGACTATTCTCAGTACTTGACAGTAAGAATAGAGACATAACTCTGTAAAAAGGCAATTCAAAGAGTTAAGGGACCTGTGCCCATCATGTTAAGATAATCACAGAGAAGTTTGTACAGTTTCAACCCTTTCCCTTTAGTTGTTTTGGGCATACCAACTTGCATACAAAAACTTAACCAAAGAGTGATGCAGAAGCTAGGATAAGAATTCTCTGAAAAGTCAGGCTAAAAAGTAATTAGTAATCCACCTCTCTCTTAAACAGAACACTGAATCTTTGGTCAATTTCAGCCATTATATATGTTATGTCCTCAAATAATTGTTCTTGACTCACAAGTTGTTGTGGGTTGCAACACACAAAAGAAAACCCCAAACATTAAACTTGATAGCTCACCTGATCACATACTAATCTCAATATCATTATATAGATAGTGGATTCTATGCCTATATTTATGCTTTAGTCACAACCACAGTTGCTCCTATGACGTCACAATTTGGATGTTAGCAGAATTTTCAAAAACTCAAAGAACATTAAACTTAAGTAAATATCTTAAAGGTAAAGTGATGAATATTTCTCTGTACAAACCTATTGAGATATTTATGCATGGATTTGAGTATAGCCTCCTGTATTCTCCAGGTGTTACTCTGAAGTGATTTACACATCATACAACCATATCTCTCCATGTATTCATCTATAAAATATCAGTATTATAATCATTAACTAAAGTCAACATGACTGTTTGTCACCATGTGATACATCTAATGCAATAAAAAGGATTAAAACTACATTCAAAATAAGGAATAGGCTGTTTGTTTGTTTTTTTTAAATCAATGCCATGCATATTTTTGTTTGTTTGTTTGTTTCATTTTACGCCTTTTCCCAACAGTATTTCAGTCATATAGGCAGGTAGTTTCCTAACCATCGTTCCTGGAGAGTTACACCAGTACTAGACTTAGTAGACTACCTTCCTCCGCACTAAACTACCAACGCATCTCCCGGGGATCGAACGCCGTCAGAGAGGTAACTGGATTAGAAGTCATCGACTCTAACCCCTCGACCACTGAGGCGGTTTGAAGTAAACTAAACAGCATAATTCCATGAATCATTGATAAACCTAGAAATAACTAGAAATGTCCATTGGACATGAACCCCCCCCACCATTTATTTGTTTTATCAGTCTTTAAAGTACAATTTCTTGATGCATAACAAATATGACTTGGAGGAATAAACATCCAAGTTTCAACTCATATGTAGCACACAAAACTCAAATGTTAAGAATTTTATACACACAAAAAATTATTCTGTTTTGATGCAATGAAGCCTATTCAATCTATTACCCGTTTTATATAAAAAATATTTCTGAAAATGTAAAGATCGGAAAGTGCCTTTTATAAATGAAAGATTTAAATACTTATCAATGTATTTCAAAGGAAATGATGTAACTTAGGGAATGAGCTCATACCTTGCGTACTCTGTATTTCAGGCCAGGCCTGACCTAACACTGTAAAATAACAGACCAGCTGTTTTTGTTTGACTTCAGAACTTAATTCTTCTTTTTCTCCATCTACTTCCATGCTTTCTTCCTGATGATTAAAAATAAACTTATAGTAAAATATATCAGCCTAGTGTTTAAATGGTCTGCAAATGAGTTTTAATAAATTTGTTTAAACTAATTATAGATAAAATGTTTATAACCTCATCATACTATTAAAGTGACATTATACCCATCCAAAGGTATATAGTGAGTATACAGGTGAAAGTCAAAAAAGTTTACATTTTACCACGATTCCTTTCAATTTTATAATTTTCTTTGCATAAATGATAAAAAACTCATGTGGCCCGATAAAATTTCTGTAAAAATCCATCAAATTTAGCTGTAACGTTAAATTCATGGCAGTCTTTATATATTTTAGGCAGATTAATATTTTATCCTAAACATTTTCCAATATCAACTGTTGGTCAATCACAATTATAAGAGTCAATCTTTTGAAATACATAGTCAATTCAGCTCAACTAAACAATGGGAAAAATAGCACAATGTCACTTTAACTGTAATTTTGAATTTAATTTGAATATTCAGTCAATCATTTGCTGTACATATAAGAGAAATATCACAAATCAATATAACCCAGCATTTCACACTACATTTGGATCAACCATAGTGAAAAGTTATCTGTATTAATAAACAACCAACCTCGTCATCAAATGCCATATTTAAACAAGAGCCCGGTTTGAGCAGGGTGATGCTCCCCGAATAGGTTTTGGACACAGGAAAGTACACCTCTTGTAGTTTCAGAGTTATGTCCGTGGAAAAAGTTCAAAGGGCAATAATTCCAAAATTAAGCAAGGCAGAGTAACAGTTCTTTGCACTGCACTTCTAATCAATGTGATCTATCAACCTACAAAGTTTCTTGATGACATCTCTTATGATTTCCGAGTTATGTCCTGGACAATTCAAAAAGTAAAAATAAACAAAGGGCAATAACTCCAGAATAAGGCAAGGTAGAGTTATGATTCTTGTGCACTGCACATCTACCCATTGAGATCTATCTACCTACAAAGTTTCATGTTGATATCTCTTATAGTTTGACAGTTATGTCCTGGACAAGATTTTTCTAAAAGGGGAGATTATTCAAAAATAAGGCTTAACAGAGTTATGGTTCTTTTGCACTCTACCTCTACTCAATGAGATCTATCTACCTACAATGTTTCATGTTGATATCTCTTATAGTTTTAGAGTTATGCCCCGGACAAGATTTTTCTATAAGGGGAGATAATTCAACAAGAACTGTCGGAGGACAGTAACGCTCGACTATTCTAAAATTTGTCACAAGGGTGTTTCATTGAGTATAAATATGCTTACCTATATGAATACATAAAATTGTACGAAAAGGTACAAACCCTTCAAGTTTCAATACAATCACAGAGAACAAGTGTGTGAAGTTTCAATCCATTCCCTTCAGTAGTTATGGAGATACCAGCTTACACACAAAAACTTAACCACAAATTTATGAATCGAAAAAGGGGAATAATTATGCGAAAAAGTAAATCAGAGTTATGGGACTTGTGCCAATCATCTTAAATAATCACAGAGACCAAGTGTGTGAAGTTTCAATCCATTCCCTTCAGTAGTTATGGAGATACCAGCTTACACGCAAAAACTTAACCAAGAATTTCTAAGATAAAAAAGGGGCATAATTATGCAAAAAAGCAAATCAGAGTTATGGGACTTGTGCCAATCATCTTAGATAATCACAGAGACCAAGTGTGTGAAGTTTCAATCCATTCCCTTCAGTAGTTATGGAGATACCAGCTTACATACAAAAACTTAACCAAGAATTTCTAAGTCAAAAAAGGGCTATTATTATGTAAAAAAGCAATCCATTCCCTTCAGTAGTTATGGAGATACCAGCTTACACGCAAAAACTTAACCAAGAATTTCGAAGTCAAACAAGGGGCATAATTATGTAAAAAAGCAAATAAGAGTTATGGGACTTGTGCCAATCATCTAAGATAATCATAGAGAACAAGTGTGTGAAGTTTCAATCCATTCCCTTCAGTAGTTATGGAGATACCAGCTTACATACAAAAACTTAACCAAGAATTTCTAAGTCGAAAAAGCGGCATAATTATGTAAAAAAGCAAATCAGAGTTATGGGACTTGTGCCAATCATCTTAGATAATCACAGAGAACAAGTGTGTGAAGTTTCAATCCATTCCCTTCAGTAGTTATGGAGACACCAGCTTACATACAAAAACTTAACCAAGAATTTCTAAGTTGAAAAAGGGGCATAATTATGTAAAAAAGCAAATCAGAGTTATGGGACTTGTGCCAATCATCTTAGATAATCAAAGAGAACAAGTGTGTGAAGTTTCAATCCATTCCCTTCAGTAGTTATGGAGATACCAGCTTACATACAAAAACTTAACCACAGGGACGCCGACGCCGACGCCGACAAATGGGTGACTGCATTAGCTCGATTATTCTACGAATAGTCGAGCTAAAAACCGGGCAAACTCTATGCCCCGGACAAGATTTTTCTATAAGGGGAGATAATTCAAAAACCGGGCAAAATAGAGTTATGGTTCTTTGACACTGCACTCCCCCTCGATGCCCTCTACCACTGTATGAAGTTTCAACAAATTATCTCCAAGGGTTTTCAAGTTATGTTCCGGACAAAGTTCAAAGTATTAAAATTAACAAAGGGCAATAACTCCAAAATTAAGATGAAAAGAGTTATTGTTCTTATGCACTGCACATCTACCCATTGAGATCTATTCACCTACAAAGTTTCATGTTGATATCTCTTATAGTTTTAGAGTTATGCCCCGGACAAGATTTTTCTATAAGGGGAGATAATTCAAAAACCTGGCAAAATAGAGTTATGGTTCTTTGACACTGCACTCCCCCTCGATGCCCTCTACCACTGTATGAAGTTTCAACAAATTATCTCCAAGGGTTTTCAAGTTATGTTCCGGACAAAGTTCAAAGTATTAAAATTAACAAAGGGCAATAACTCCAAAATTAAGATGAAAAGAGTTATTGTTCTTATGCACTGCACATCTACCCATTGAGATCTATTCACCTACAAAGTTTCATGTTGATATCTCTTATAGTTTTAGAGTTATGCCCCGGACAAGATTTTTCTATAAGGGGAGATAATTCAAAAACCGGGCAAAATAGAGTTATGGTTCTTTGACACTGCACTCCCCCTCGATGCCCTCTACCACTGTATGAAGTTTCAACAAATTATCTCCAAGGGTTTTCAAGTTATGCTCCGGACAAGACAACGGACGGACAGACGGACGTACCAAAATTTGATGTTTATGAGGCAAATGAGCTCATAAACACCACCTGGACCAACGTCCATAAGCAAAATAAGCTCATAAAAACAAAAAATAGCTCTTAATTTTAAATTTTATGAGTTTATGTTCTTTATTTAACTACGGAATGAAGCTCATAATAATCAAATGTTGGCTCGGACGGACGGACAGACGGACAAGGCGCCGACCATATGCTCCCCCGAAATTTTTCGGGGAGCATAAAAACAGTTCGAAAAGATAAAAAAACATAACCACATGATGAACAAATTTTAACATTTGTATTATTTTTGTTTTATTTACTTACAAATAGTTAAAATACTCCCCCTTTTATGTAATTCATCTATAAAGTTATAATCTAAGTGAAACAAAGTCACAAACTGAAAACTAGATTTATCAAATACACAAAGAAGAAAAGTTTTTCCACACAATGATATTATACATCATCAATTTGGCTAAACCATACATCTATATACATATATGTTTATTTAACTTGATTATAAATATTATTTTAAAGTACCTTTTCTAACACTGGGGACATGATACTGTATACATCAGAAAATCTGTCCACAGATAAAACCTCAAGTACTTCTCCAAAACAAGACAATGCCTCCAGTTTGTAGGTTATGCTTTCTTTTTTACTTTCTCGCAGTAATGCATCAATTATCTGAATGATAAAAAATGAACTATTACTTGACATGCCTTGTAAAAAAAACAACAAACAAGAGGGCCATGATGGCCCTGAGGTCGCTCACCTGTATATAGGCCCCTGGAGCGGAGCCAGTTTAAACCCCAGGGCTTTTATCTGAACAAACTTTGTAGACACTCACTAGAAGATGTTTCATGCTTAATATCTAAACTCTAGCTATTTAGGTTTTTTCAAAGAAGATTTTTTTAAGTTTTTACTATAGTATACACATAGTTAAAAACAATGACACCCCTGGGGCGGGCCAGTTTTGACCCCGGGGCTTTTATTTGAACTAACTTTGTAGACACTCACTAGAAGATGTTTCATGCTTAATATCTAAACTCTAGCTATTTAGGTTTTTTCAAAGAAGATTTTTTAAGTTTTTGCTATATACATATATAAGGAAAATCAATGACCCACGGGGCAGGGCCAATTTTGACCCCAGGGCTTTTATTTGAACAAACTTGGTAGACACCCATTAGAACATTTTTCATGCTAAATATCTTAGCTCTAGTTCTTTGAGTTCTTTAAAAGAAGATTTTTTTAAGTTTTTACTATATGCATATAAGGAAAATCAATGACCCCCTGGGGCGGGGCCAATTTTGACCCCAGGGCTTTTATTTCAACAAACTTGGTAGACACTCATTAGAAGATGTTTCATGCCAAATATCTAAGCTCTAGTTCTTTTGGTTCTTTAAAAGAAGATTTTTTAAGTTTTTACTATATGCATATAGGGAAAATCAATGACCCCCTTGGGCGGGGCCAATTTTGACCCCAGGGCTTTTATTTGAACAAACTTTGTAGACACTCACTAGAAGATGTTTCATGCCAAATATCTAAGCTCTAGCTCCTTTGGTTCTTTAAAAGAAGATATTTAAAGTTTTTTCTTTCAGTTGCCATGGCAACCAGAGTTCTGCATGGAATTAAAGTCTTTGATCAATTTTTAAAGGTGACCACCAGAGGAACATTCCTGTGAAGTTTGGATGAAATTGGCCTAGTGGTTTATGAGGAGATGTCATTCAAAGTAAAAGTTTACGGACGGACGCCGGACGGACGGACGCCGGATGAAAAGCGATCACAAAAGCTCACCTTGTCACTTTGTGACAGGTGAGCTAAAAAAACCCAATAATATTGGTGTCAGCAACAGTATTCATAATTAAACACAACTTTACTCCTTACTTGAATTAACTACAAATGTGTTCATAGAACATTTATGCCGTCACTTCATTTGTCTTTCAGAATGGTATATATACATACTTCTGTTTATTATATAAGTCATACAAACATATGACTGAGAAAACTCAAACTCTGATTATTGCTTAATAAAGATTTAACATCAAGTTGTCACTTTCACTTTGACCTAATGACCTTCAAATCAATAGAGTTCATCAACATGTATCAAAAAGATACAGAAGTAACCTTTTTTAAGTTGGGGCATAAAAAAGACACACATAAGTTTTACAATCATAAAGTTAGATTTTAAGTGAACATAAGAAAACTATTACAAAATGCATACATCCCCCATTTCATTCTATTTAAGCTTTACAAATCTGTTACAAGGGAAGAAGTTTGTTTATACCTGAGAAACAAAGTCCTCTTGTTCTGCCTTTATACTAGCACTGTAAATATAACGAGACTTTCATCAAGTAAATCATGATTTTCTACATATTTAGTGTAATCTATCCTGTATTTGATCAAGAAATCTGCTTTGAATCTATAACTTAAAATTGTAAGCTTAGAGAAATCAATATTAATCAAACAATGAAAAATGCTAGTGAGTTTGCAAAGAGATGCGTTCCATCGTAGTTTTATAGATTGTTAAAAATTGTACTAGTGTTATAGTTTATAATTATCTCAGATAGCACTCAAAAAGCTAAAATAAACTGTTTACTTTCATTAAAGCTACATGCCTCCAGACGAGTCAAAATATTTCAATACATTCAAACTTGAGAAAAATGTACTAAGATGTACGGAAAAGTAAAAGGTTTCAAGATTCAAGTAATATTTTACATATCAAATGCGAATAATGACTGATTTTTCAGTATTTACAGCTATATTTCTACAATGCGTCACTAACACAGTTAATTAAGGCTATTTAGGCATATTTTGACCACTTTTTGGTAATTTACATGGTTTGTAAATGCCACTGATAATGTGTAAATTGCTTCCTTTTGGTTACTTCACAATATTACACATTCAAATACATTTTCATGAAAATTAGCATGAATCTGGAGGCGTGCTGCTTTAAAGCAAATTGTAATAATAAAGTATAAATAATAAACATAAATCATAATTTCTTTTGTCTCTATTATACTGAATTGAATATATAGTTGAAATTACTGAAATAAAACATTCACATTTACCAACATGACTTGCACACCATCTGTATTGCATGCAAAAGAGCTTCCTGAAAATAAAATTTGATTAAGCTTTTAAACTTATTTTAAAGCAACAATAATAGAAGACTTACAAATTACTGTGAACTTTTTCATCTAGGAGCTTAAATAGCTCAAAAACCTATTCTATTAATATGAAAATAAACCTACAATTTCACTGGATAGATATATCAGCCATCTTGAAAATTATCATACATGAAATATTTTCATATTCAAAAAATAAATTGTATCTATTAGTCCAAGATATACTTTTTTTCCTTCACAAATAAAGCAAAATACTGACTGCTTTAATACATGAGAAAGAACTAAAGAGATATGTTACTTATAATACACTGGAGCCTCGTTATAGCGCTCATGTTGGGGTCCATGATCTCAAGACAGCGTTGTATCAAGTAACTTTTTATAACGCTCATTTTGTTAATATAACAAAAATATTGCATTACCCCACCCACCGTCGAAACATATAACGCTTATTAGCGGAAATGATTGTTTACTTACCTATCAATGGATATCAGTCTAAACTTTTTTTGATATATTATAATTTATTATTTTTGTAAAGCATTACTGATTATGTTTGATATAAACATGAAATTTACGAATTAAAAATATAAACCACAAATGTTCTTATTGTTTATAAATTTCCAGTAAAAAAACGGTGTTTACGTGAGTTATGTGTAGTCATGAAAATTGATACCTAGTTGATGGGACTAAATTAATCGTCTTTCCAGCTGTCTCTTGTGAAAAAATCAGTCATCTTCCGCTGAACTGTACTTTCCCTCGCATCCATCCTGGCATCATGTATGAGATTCCTGACGGCCTGAACTTTAGATACAGTGCTACGCTTTGATGTTTCAATCCAGCGCATCACCGTATCTAGAGAACATAACACATCAGAAATTACCAGAGGTGGCTCATACACAATGTTTTCTTCTTCCTCGTCAATTTCTTCGGTCGTTGTCTCTCCCCTGACGCTATCGATGATTTCCTCGTCTGTCAACAAGTGGTGGGTGGGGACCTCGTTGTCGGCAGTTATCCAATTCTGGATGCATATATCATCCATCTCAGAATCAAATAACTGTCTAGCTGACTTCAATTCTTCTTCTGTGAAGGTCCCAATCTCCGTTGCTCGCCGTTCTGCTATAGCCAAATCCTCCTGGTCAAATCCCTCGAACTCCTCACTTCCCGAGTTATCCTCCTGCTCGAACGCCGCTCCTAGTCCCTTCTCCAATAGCCAGTAATTGTCTTCGTTGAAACCTCTCTCCATGCATCCCCACAGAGATGAATTGCTTCCTTTAAGTTCAACTTGCGCAGGTAATCAGACACAGACATTTTGCTTTCAATCATAATGCCTGTGAGATTACGCCGTAGTTGCGCTTAAAAGTGGCAATTATCCCTGATCCAAAGGCTGCAATTTTGAAGTGGTGTTTTTGGGCAAAAACACGGCCTTAATCTTACGGTCCAGTGACGTCAACGACTCAACACCCGGATGAGCAGGGCAGTGATCCATGAGAAGAATGGCCTTCGCCTCTAACTTTTTACGGCGCAGGTGTTTCCTGACAGAAGGTACAAAATCCTCATGAAACCACTCCTCAAAAATTGTTGACGTCATCCAAGCATTTTTAGAATGCCTGTAGAGAGCTGGAAGGCTACTCATATTAATGTGGTGGAAGCATCTTGGTTTCCCAAACTTCCCTATCACTAGGGGAGCAAGCTTATGCGTTCCTGCCTTATTACAGCATAACAATACAGTAACACGATCTTTAGCCTGCTTGAAGCCTAGTGTTTTCTGGGTGTCAGTCTTGCAAGCCAATGTTTTATCGGGGAGCATCTTGAAATACAGCGCGGTCTCTTCACAGTTGTATATCTGGTCAGCAAATAGTTGTTGGTCCATCACCAATTTCCTTAGCTCCTCCGGGTAAGCTGCTGCTGCACTTTCATCTGCGGACCGTTGTTCTCCTCTTATCGTAACCTGGGAGATTGAATGACGGTGCTTAAACCGTGAGAGCCATCCATTAGATGCTTCAAACTGGCTATCATCGCCATTCAACTCCTGGTTCATCTTCTTTGCCTGGGCCCGGATAACAGGACCAGAGACAGGCATGCCTTCGGACCTCGCTTGATTAAACCATGTTAGAACGGCTGTCTCAAGGTTATGGTCCTTGGCATGTCTGGCTCTTTTCCTTATCTGACCTACCTGCTTTTTAAAATTCATTGTACGCTTGTGTGATTTACTCAACTCGTCGGTGTTTGCATGTCACAGCTAACAGTTTGATACCTGACTGATCAACAGTTCAACATGAACAAAAGAGCGGATTAACGCTTACCTGTGTATGATTTCACACCTTCTGATCATGAGTGACGTAATTATTATTGTTTATTGCACTAGACTGACACATTGAACAAGCGTTATAGTGGATAAGGCGCGGTATTGATATACATGAAATTTTTTTTATAATTGACGAAAAATACGATTTTTTTTTTTGGGAGCCAAGGCATATGAGCGTTCTACTGAGATTAGCGCTATATCGGATAGCGCTATATCGCGGCTGCAGTGTATTAACTTAATTGTCCCAAGAAAAAAGGTAAGATATTAACAATGAATTACCTTTCCAGCCCAAGTTCTGCCTTGCAGTCCAATCAATAGTGCTGACAGCAAATTAGCCAGATGTGGAGGTCCTAAGTTTGAGCCTAATTTGTCTGCCACTGTAGCCATTGCCCGTGCAGCCTGAGCCTTGGTGGACCAAGATTGAGACTGCAAAGTCTCCCGCAACAGCTCAACTATCTCAGACAAATACAATCTAATACCTGCCTCGGTACCTATTAACAAATCATTATATTCATTTCATAAAAGTAACAAGATTGATCAGTGATCACATGTGTCACCTGATGATAGCCAATTAAGCATTTGTATTAAGGGTGATTGAACAGTTTGTTGGAAATGTAAATTGAATGTTATGATGTTAGAGTGTTATCTGTAATGTGGGGTAAGTAAGTATTTTCCAAAATTCACTAATAGGCAAAAACAACTTTTTCATTTAAGGGCAATAACTCAGCCTAAAATAACTTCAAACAAAAAACCCTGAAAATATGAACAAGTACTTGAGGTAACAATCAATCCTGAAACATTTCACATAAATTGCATTAATAGTATAAGAGAAGTAGAGTCTAACATGCCCTAGAAACCACATGCAAAATGCCACTTTTGTCTTCAGCAACAACTATAAATTTCCCCTGATCATTTTCTCTCTATCTTTATTGTGTTAAGAGACTTCTGCTCAACCCGACTAGCAATCACTAATAAATCATTAATCAATATCAAGGATGACATCTGTAATTGTTGCCCTCGGCCTTTGGCGTCTGGGAACAGTTCCAAATGTCATCTCTGATACCTCGAGGCAACAGTTTTGACTGTTCCACAAACACCCATGAAATAACTATACACTGTTAATTATAGTCCTTAATGACTCAAGGTCAAGGTCAGTCTGGGCAGCTGGAAGGAACATTCTAAAGGTTTGTTGTGTCCAAGTCTGACGACAATTCATTGATTAACAATAAAGTTATAGCCACTTTAGTACATTTATGGGATATTTTATATATATATAAGTTAAACAAGAGCACCGCTAGGCGGAGCATTATATGCCCGAAAGTGATTTTTTTTTATAGTAAAGATGAAGCATTTGTAAGACATGGGAATTAAATAAAGTATTACCTCCTTCACAAAACAATCCTCCTTTGAAGTTTCAATATTGTGGTCCAAATGGAACTTAAGTTATGCCCCGGAAACTGTTTTCAGTTCTAAGGTAATAGTGACCTTGACCTTTGACCTTGTGACCCCAAAATTAATAGGGGTCTTCTACCCAATATGGACAATCATATAAATGAAGTTTAAACACAGTGGGCCAAATGAAACTTAAGTTATGTTTCAACAACTGTTTTCAGTTTTAAGGTCATAGTGACCTTGACCTTTGACCTTGTGACCCCAAAATCAATAGGAGTCTTCTACCTTATATGGACAATCATCCTATGAAGTTTGAATATTGTGGGCCAAATTGAACTAAAGTTATGCTAAAGAAACTGTTTTCAATTTCTAAGTAATAGTGACCTTCACCTTTGACCTTATGACCCTAAAATCAATAGGGGTCTTCAACCCAATATGGACAATCATCCTATGAAGTTTGAACACTGTGGGCCAAATGGAACTTAAGTTATGCTCCGGAAACTGTTTGTTTTAAGGTAATAGTGACCTTTGACCTTGTGACCCCAAAATCAATAGGTGTAATAGTGACCTTGACCTTTGATCTTGTGACCCCAAAATCAGTAAGGGTCTTCTACCCAATATGGACAATCATCCTATGAAGTTTGAACACTGTGGGCCAAATGGAAATTAAGTTATCCCCCGGAAACTGTTTTTAGTTTAAAGGTCATAGTGATCTTGACCTTTGACCTTGTGACCCCGAAATCAATAGGGGTCTTCTACCCAATATGGACAATCATCCTATGACGTTTGAATATTGTGGGCCAAATTGAACTAAAGTTATGCTAAAGAAACTGTTTTCAATTACTAAGTAATAGTGACCTTCACCTTTGACCTTATAACCCCAAAATCAATAGGGGTCTTCAACCCAATATGGACAATCATTCTATGAAGTTTGAACACTGTGGGCCAAATGGAACTTAAGTTATGCTCCTGAAACTGTTCGTTTTAAGGTAATGGTGACCTTTGACCTTGTGACCCCAAAATCAATAGGGGTAATAGTGACCTTGACCTTTGACCTTGTGACCCCAAAATCAGTAAGGGTCTTCTACCCAATATGGACAATCACCCTATGAAGTTTGAATACTGTGGGCCAAATGGAACTTAAGTTATCCCCCGGGAACTGTTTTTAGTTTAAAGGTCATAGTGATCTTGACCTTTGACCTTGTGACCCCAAAATCAATAGGGGTCTTCTACCCAATATGGACAATCATCCTATGAAGTTTGAACATTGTGGGCCAAATGGAACTCAAGTTATGCTCCGGAAACTGTTTTCAGTTTAAAGGTCATAGTGACCTTGACCTTTGACCTTGTGACCCCAAAATCAATAGGGGTCTTCTACCCAATATGGACAATCATCCTATGACGTTTGAACATTGTGGGGCAAATGGAACTTAAGTTATGCTCCGGAAACTGTTTTCAGTTTTAAGGTCATAGTGACCTTGACCTTTGACCTTGTGACCCCAAAATCAATAGGAGTCTTCTACCCAATATGGACAATCATCCTATGAAGTTTGAATACTGTGGGGCAAATGGAATTTAGTTATGCTCCGGAAACCAAATTGTTAACGGACGGAGGGACAGACGGACCCCAGGGGATATAAAAAGGGCATAATTCTATTAAAAGTTAACTATCAGAGCTGTGAAACTTGACATAAGGCAGCTGCATTGTGATATTGCTATAATGTACCAAGTTTCAAGTTAAGTTAATATCTCTTTGGGTCCCTGTAGACCGAATGGGACAGGAAAGTGATTCCTATATAGCCCTCCCTCAAACTGTTTGGTGGGGTTATAATTAGAGGGGTCCTGAATATGTATTTCCTGGGCATAATGATGCATGTTTTGATGTCTTGCTTCAATGTTGTATATAGAATTCTTTTTCTATGTAAAATTTAGTCCTTGTACTTTCTAAACTTCGCCTGGTGGGATTATATATACCCTTAACAAAATATACATGTATATTTTGCTAACTATAACTAGGATACTATCATAAAAATTAACTAAACATTCATATTGATACCTGGTGTTATTTCCATCCATACTTCTTCCCATATTGACAGACTATCACTGTCCTTAGGTGTACCCTCTGAAATAAGAAAAAAAAATCTGTAAACTTCAGTAAGAAACAAACAAAGGAACTGATAAACAAAAGAAACAACATTAAAATAACAATTCAAGTGAAATGAAATTCTCACAAAACTATATTTTCTAGCATTGAATATATCACACAAACACAAACAAGCAAAGGACCAAAACTGTTTCAAAGAAAATCTGTTTGACAGTGTGCTAGAGCATCCTCAAAGTGCTCAATAGTAAAACAAAAGCCTGGATAATGTAAAATTTACTAAATTCAAAAAGTGTCATAATTCTGTCAAAAACCATGTATGAGTTATGGGCCCTGGACAGTGCTCTTGAATAAGTGTCTGAAGATTCAACCCATTCCTTCAAGTAGTTTTGAAGATAACAATTTGCATGAAGAAACTTCACCAAACTGTGACGCCAACCACTGGGTGAATACAATAGCTCTCTCTATCATTTGACTAGTTGTGCTAAAAATAGTCAAATCATAAATTTCCATTGATATTAATTAAGGTTCTTGATGACAGTCACTCTGTGAAAATAAGTTTCAGATAGAGGTTAATTACTTTAAAGAATATAAGTATACACTTACCTGCTGTATTTTCATGCATGGCTAGAAAAGCTAGAGGCATTGCCACTGATGCATGACGTCTCAAGATATCAGGACTCTGCTGACTTATAGCATGTAACGTTAGACCACAACCATTGTGAGCTGCCTCCTCTTAAAAATGTAGAAAGTTATTTACATGTTTACAACAAAACATTCAACAATAAAATATTAATCAAGCATGCACAAGTTCTATAAAGCATGTAGTTTTAGAAGCTTTTCATAACATAGTAACATCAAATTTTAAATATCAATTATTTAGTAGTTATTAAATTGGAAGAAAGTTTAAAATATAATAAATCGATTGAAACTGAAATTTTTATAACCTCTTTTCAGTAATATTTTTGAATTTCATAAATAAAATAACTAATTCTTGTAAATATAAAATCAGTTATTTTTCATACAATTCTTGTAAATTTAAAATCAGTTATTTTTCTTACAATTTCTTGTAAATTTTAAAATCAGATATTTTTCTTACTAATTCTTGTAGATAAGTGAGAATAATATTAAAAGTAGACATACCTTCCTTCTCTAGATACCAGCTTCTCATTCTTGTTATCAACTTTTCTACACTTGTGTCTTTACCAATCTGATATATATGTATAATAAAATAACTTCACTTTACCTAAAAAAATTTATCATATTAATCAAAAACTAAGGATAAAAAAACACGTATCACAACCAATTTTGCTTTTATGAAAATTTATTATCCACTGGTTTGAATTTAACACTTCATATTGAACCTTCATCAGTTTTACTGTAAAGCTCATACATGAATGGCAACTTTTCCAGCTTTACTGGGAGAGGAACTCCTGAGGTTTCTCAGACACAAATGAGCACTTGAGTAGAATCATAGACATTAAGTTAGCTAGCTAAAAAGCTTCCTCACATGAGAGCAAAGCCACTGGCAGGATTCGAGCTGACAGTGGTAAGGGGCAAGTGGTTTAAAAAAGATTGTGATGGGTGATGTTATAACTTAAATTTAAGAATTTAATTTCAATGTCATTTTTGTGGGTGTAAACTACAAATCTTTCAATTTCAAAGAAATTTCTTTATTTCATTTCTTTATCTTTAATACATAACCTACATTAAACAACATAATTACTTATATATTTCAATATAAATTTCTAATAATATATATTATTTGAATATAAAGATATTACATGTATACATTTTTATATATAGAAACAACATACCCTGACAAGGTGCCCAAGTGCCATCGCGTATGATTTTCTAACTGACATATTTCTGTCAGCAACACCATGTAGAAAAGCTGACATCAGTTTACCTGATAGATAAAAAAAAATCATAGAAAAACAATATATTGTTTCATTAATATTGTACATAGAAAGAAGGAACAGTATGGACAGAAGCATGCACACTTTCTGGAGGCTTTACCAAACTCACTGACATAAGTTGGACAAAATATTATACTTATTGTCTAATAATAGAAATGAAATTGCAACAAATTAATGTAAAATTTGATATGTTTTTCAATAACATTTTTGATTTGATATCTAAAATAAACCCACAAACCAAGACATTTTTGCACAGCTAAAACCCTGGGTAAACATGTTGGATATATTCTATGTGAAAAAAATTAAAAAAAATCCCAAAAGCTGTCACCCTAGTGACGAATGCCCCCGAAAAGGTTTCTTAAGCATGCAGGTATTATGAAAAGAAGAGAATGAAAGTAACTAATTGCTGAATATTGCTCTTTGTATTATTGTACCTGTGATCTCTAATTGTGATAGCATGAACCTTAAAATTATAAGTGTGACCTTGACCTTTGAAGAAGGGACGTGGTTCCTGGATGCGACAAAATGTTGTTATGAGATAGACATTTGTGGCAAATTATTTCAAAATCCCTCAATGCATGACAAAGTTACAGTCTAGACATGATTGTTGTGTAAGTGGGGACACACAAACAGATGGACATAAGCCTTAGCCCCGACACATTGTTTTGATGTGGTTGACATTTGTGCCAAGTTATTTTAAAATCCTTCCATGCATGACAAAGTCCGGACAGGATTGAGTGTAGCTATTAATTCTAATTGTGATAATGTAAAACTTCAAAATGTTAGTGTGACCTTGACCTTTGAGGTAGAGATGTAATTCTTGGGCCCATCACATTGTCTTGATGTGGTAGACATTTATGCCTAGTTATTTTAAAATCATTTCATGCATGACAAAGTTACAGTCTGGACACAAATGTGTGTACTTATCTACTTTAAATGCGATAATGTGAAACTTCAAAATGATAGTGTGACCTTGACCTTTGAGGTAGGGACGTAGTTCTTGGACGTGACACATCTTGATGTGGTAGACATTTGTGCAAAGTTATTTCAAAATCCCTCCATGTATGACAAAGTTACAGTCCCGACAAGAATGAAGTGGGACAGACGGACGGACAGACAGACTGTGCGATTATATTATGCCTCCCTTCTGGGGCATAAAAGAGAAACAAATAACATTTGTGCAATTAACATAGTGCAATAAAGTTTACCTGCATGTGGGCCGAGATCTTGTGAGCATTGTCGTACAAGGGAGACAACAAAGTTTGCACATGCTGCCTGTATATAAAACATAGATTTCTGTTAGAGAAGCAAAATCTCGTGAAAAATGCTACAAAGCTTGCAAATTCATAGTTAACATCTGTATCAAATGTCAACTGAAAAACTTAATCATTTGCAAGCTATTACATTGCAATGGAGTTTTTCTATTTTAACAGTAATTCAAATATAGCAGCCTTTGTAATATACAGACGTTATATACAATGTATGTAACTTAATTCTACACATTTTCTTTTCAGATATATCTACTATAGCAAAGGGAAGATAGCTGATGTGTTTTACTTGAAATAGAGTAAGATTTATTTGTAAATGTACTATGTATAGTGTTGGCATTGAATTGACCATCTTACCTTAGTTCCCACCCCTAATCCACTCTTGACCAACTCAGTGAACCTTGGAATCAATTCTGGTAGAACTGTGTCATCTATATACTGTACACACTGTAAATAAAATATAGTATATACTTTATTGCCAGATGGCTTGCTTAGTGAACAGTTAACATCTGACACTTATTATAACATATCATTTACCATTGATCATTCAAACCTCAATAACCTGTTGTTTTTGTTTTTCTAAATATTAAATTTTTCAAGAAATAGTGGAAAACAATGTAAAATTATTTTCCAATGTCTTCAAATCAAATGTTTAGACAAAGCCGCTCAACTGAAATTTCTCTTTTTAGCATATGCCCAATTTTCAATGTGGGTAAAGATATTTATCATTTTCAAGGAATATTTCAAAATTTGTACTGATAGAATAACAATCAGTGAAGACAGGGATCAGATGGCAATATTTGTAGGCTGATCTTGGTCTGCATTGGTTGCATGGGTAGATTCTGTAGCCGATAACAGACTAAAGTTTAACAACAAAGAATTACATTTTATAAATGCAAAAGAAAACTTCATACTATATATGAGCGGTGTCACGACAAAACCAACATAGTGCTTTACCAACCAGCATGAATCCAGACAAGCCTGCACATCCGCGCAGTCTGATCAGGATCCATGCTGTTCGCTATCAGTTTCTCTACCTGTAATAGAGTTGGTAAGCAAACAGCATGGATCCTGATCAGACTGCGCGGATGCGCAGGCTGGTCTGAATCCATGCTGGTCGCAAACGCACTTTGTTGGTTTTGTCATGACATGGCTCAAACATGTTTCACATACCAGATTTACAGTTTCCATCATTGGAGACATCTTTGAGGCTGCAATCCTGGCACTGTCTAACTAAAAATGCAAAAAACATATATCATAACTTTTGAATTTCCTAAATTTGTATGACAAACTTGTATTCGTGAGTAGATAATTTACAAATTTTCATCTTTATTTCAGAGAGTTAAGTATCTGTGAATATAGAGACTGGTCAGACTGTAAGGATGGTCAGATATCTCTTCACTACTGGACGTGTAAGCCTACCTAGAATGATCATACAATCTGATTCATCAGTTGGCAACAATATGAAATAAGAAACTTTTAAAAAACTGTTGCATTATATAAAATGAGATGGTCTATTTTATTCACTAAAGAACAGGTGTAAGTTAGTCATGGCAATGGCTATATCCTCACCTTGTTTTGTATCTCCTGGTTACTGGTAACTTGCAAACTCAGGTAATTCATGACCTGAGGTTCGAGCCCACTAATGGCCTCCAGCAGGGCAGTGACAAGGATGGGTATATGTGGCTTCAACAGCACGCCAGCATTCTTACTGATCTTCAGAATAGTTGACAGCCTAGATATATATATATATACAGTTGTATATAAAACATAACATGAACATAAGAATAAGATATATTACCTGATTGTGAAAGTTATAATGAAAACCATAGTCAAACTCAACTCACATTTGACATAGAAAATGAAAAAAAATCTAGTTTTGTGAAGATTTCAATGTAGGATATTTTATGATCTGTGCACAACAATATAATTTCACAGGAAAGTTGGTACTTGTTTCTAAACACATATGAATAACACAATTACATTTAAATCACAATCTTAATCAAAGTTAAGAATATGAAATGCATTTTTCTTGTCTCTATATATTGCTGCTTAATTTTTCAAAATGACCGTCACTATAAATGACGCTTCACCTTCAGTTTTATTATGTTTAGATTATTAAGTAATAAATTATATAGCTAAAGTTAAATATTCATACTTGTACTTTAGGCACTATTTCAGACACAATAAATTTAAACAGACTATTAGGTCCTTATTTTGCAGAAATATTTAAAAGAAATAAATAAAATCTTGGTCAGTATATTTTGGCTGAAAACTTTGTTATATAGCTGTGTTTGTCACTAAAATAGATCAAGTTTGGACAAATCTTAAAACCTGCCACGTGGAAACATTGCCATTACAGTGAGATAAGCTATGAAGAGGAATTAAGGGATGTCAAGTAAAGCAAGATTTTGTTGACTCTTTACTTGTATAATTGTACTAAGATAAAATTTTCCATATTCTTAGCTTAAAAGTGTGAAATATAAGAGTGCTGGCAAAGTACTGCTGAAATGTCACGTAACTATGTGTGACTAATTAACACATACATGTACAACTTTTACGTCATTATTTGTAAGGATGTTAATTATTCACATTATACAACAAATAAGTTGTGAATCATATAATCATTACCATTGTGAGACTCAACTCACCTTTGATATGGAATATGAAAAAAAAATTAGTAATTCATATCTTTTTTTAAGGATGATACGAGGTATTTTCAAAAAGTTTGTGGACTTTTGCTGTTATTTTTTACTTGGTTCATAAAAATGACCAGAGTTGATATGAATCGAAATTATCTTTATTTCTAAAAGTGAGTTTTACTTTAATCTAAAACCTTTACTACCTTTACGAATTATTTGCACTTTAATAACCAAAGCAAGGCAACATCGGCACACATAGAAATTTCCCTAGTACTATATTTAAATATACACAAATATTGAAATAAATCAAACGACTATGTAACCAGGTTAAATTGGGGTAAACATCTGTTAATATTTAATTGACATAATTCTGAAATTCGATGTTGATTAACTAAACAAAAAACTTTTGAACGGCAGTAGTCTGTAGCGTAAATTGTAAAACAAGAGCCATGTCAACATGGCCATCCCACGCCGAATGTGTTTGCTCATTGGAAGAATGTATATGTAGTAGAGCAGAATAATTCCATTTTAAGAGGTCTTTCGGTAATGAAAACTGATGGCTATAGTGATTACAAATTAGAAACCTATGTGAATACTGATGGCTGAAAATAACAAAGGGCAATAACTGAAAAATAATGCAGGGTAGGTAATCATTCTTGTGTGCTGCACTCCTCCTCAGTAAACTCTATCCACCTATGAAGTTTCAAGTTGATACCTCAAATACTTTTTGAGAAAAAAATTGAATTGAAAAATTATGTATGAAAAATAACAAAGGGCAATAACTCAAAAATTATAAAAGGTAGAGTTATCATTCTTGTGCAGTGCATACCTCCTGATTGAGATCTATGCACCTATGAAGTTTCATTTTGATATCTCAAAGGCTTTTTGAGTTATGCTCTGGACAAAAATTAATTTTGAAAAATAACAAAGGGCAATAACTCAAAAATAATGCAGGGTAGAGTTATCATTCTTAAGCACTGCATTCTTCCTCAATGAGATTCATCCACCTTTGAAGTTTCAAGTTGATAACTCAAATACTTTTTGAGAAAAGCTCTGGACAAAATAGCATGAAAAAACAAAGGGCAATAACTCAAAAATTGTATAGGAAAGAGTTATCATTCTTGCACACAACATTCCTCCTCAATAAGATCTATCCACTTATGACATTTCATGTTGATATCTCAAACACTTTTTGAGTTATGCTCCACTCAGGTGAAAAATTAGGTATGAAAAATAACAAAGGGCAATAACTCAAAAATTATGAAAGGTAGAGTTATCATTCTTGTGCACTGCACACCTCCTGAGTGAGATCTATGCACCTATGAAGTTTCATGTTAATATCTCATAGGCTTTTGGAGTTATGCTGTGGACAAAAATCAATTTTGAAAAATAACAAAGGGCAATAACTCAAAAATCATGCAAGGTAGAGTTATCATTCTTGTGCACTGCACTACTCCTCAATGAGGTCTATCCACCTATGAAGTTTCAAGTTGATAACTCAAATACTTTTAGAGATATGCTCCGGACAAAAATGACGGACGGAAGGAGACTATTTCTAAATCCTCCGCCGAAATTTTTCGGCGGGGGATAATAAATTAATTTACTTTTTGTATAACACATATTTTCCCTGATTTGTTTGATAATAAATGCTATTTACCGCAGATAATATTTGCATGTTGATAAAATATTTTTCTTTTCTGTTAAGAAACATACTGTCTAAGGATGAAGATTGTGGTTTTAAATAAATATAATAAATCACCAACTGATAAATGAATCAACTTGATAACACTGTCCGTTAAGTGTCGAGATTACTAAAACTTGCAATAAAGAGCGCAAACTGGTCGACTCTCCAGGCCCTTATACGAAAAATGGACTTTACAGGTGACAGTTTTCTTTCTCATTTCTCATAACATACAGAAAAATGATTATAGTTATATGATCCAGCAACATTGAACACTGAAAGTGTACTTTCAGAAGCAATGACGCTTGTGATATTTTAATTTAAATTTTGACGTCACAAACGTCACTTTGTTTTACCATTAGCGTGTGCCCGATCGCATAACCCTTGTTATTTGTAATTTTCACAGAATTATTATTTGTAAACATATTGTATTGATTTTTTCTCTATATATAAAGGGCATGTTTCAATATTTGTCTCTTGTAAAATCATGTACGCAAATGAAAAAATGTGAACAATAGAGCTGCGGTCCACAAACTTTTTGAACAGCCCTTGTACATGTAGAAATTGTTCTGATGGCAACAGAATAATTTTGCAAGAAGATGAGTCATGTTAAAGTTATTACATAAGAATTTACTTCATTTTCTTTTTTTTATATAACTTCACAAGAAAGTGAATCAATAAGCTATTACATAAGAATAAAGTTTGTATTTTTTTCAACTTGTATCCACTTATGATCAATATATATGGAGAAAGCATAACAATTTTGGACTGTTCTTTATTTAAAATTTATAAGGATATATATAAAACAAGAGCAAAATATGCGCAAAAAATAATCAAAGCTTACCCAATGGCTCTAACCTCTGACACAGGACTTTGTAGTCCAAATTTAAGCAAACATGGTAGTACCACTGTTGTAGCCCTCTCTCCAACCTTACCATAACCAACATCACATATCTTAATTGAGGCCTGAAACATTTTATATTACAATTTACAATTTTGAACAATAAGTATAAGCCATCAAATGAGTGACATTGATTTACTACTTGTCATTTTAGGGTAATTTATCAAATGATATAATCAGTTAATTCTTAACCCACTGGTAGCAACTGAATTTACCCATGCAACCAGTGCAGACCAAGATCAGCCAGATCTTTGGTGTTTGTTCAAATCATTGTCTGCACTGTTGGATATTTAGTTAGTAAATATTGGGAAATTTTCCCTTAAAATAATGAATGGTATTGTCCAGATTGAAAGATGGATGAATCTACACAAGATGTTTAGTGTTGTCAAGTTTTTACATATATAGCATTACAGAAAATAAAAGATACAGTCTAAGTTACAGAACAGGAAGAGAATTATATCTTTAGTTTAAACTCTGTAGATAAGCTCAGTGAGTGCAAATTCTGAAGGCAGCAAAGGTTTTTCAGAACAACTAAGTTTAAAACTATCATTCCTACAACCATTTTGTTAAGAGGATTTTAATGATGAAAACTGTGGTAAATGTTTGTCCAAATTCCCTTTTTAGAAACCAGGCTTTACCATATAAATCTAGAAACCTAACAATCTGAATTAAGTTTTTTAAAAATATTTTTTTAAACGTAATTCCAAAAGGGTTTAAATGAAACCCTTTAAAACATGGTTTTTCCTATCCCCAAATTTAATTTTAAATGAACAAATCAATCACCCAACCCCTTTAAATTACCCTGCTCAGAGTTTTACAAGCTAGATCAGCACTTTTTCGAACACTTTCCTTAATATCATCCAAAACACGTAAACAAGATTCCCATAACTCTGGCAAACTTTCAACAACGTCATCCAAAGGTCGGCCACGTAAAAGGTCATTTACAGCTAAGCAGCTGAAAGAAATTTATATTAATATGAGACAAACAAAAGATAGGTGGAATAATATGACATTTGAAAAACTTTCTGGTCATATAGAATTAGTTACAGCATACAATGCCTTAAAAATGAATTACAATACAGAGCTTTTTTCCTTCTTTAGAAGGGACCGTTTCAGCAGGCGACTTCCACAAAGAAATTTTTTTTAAAATCATGCATTTTTCCTAAAACTAAATTTGCATACTGTGGAAGAAAATTTCTTTAAAATCATGCCTTTTTCCCAAAACTAAATTTACATAAAGTTTTTTTTCCCTTTAAATTAAGGGCAGGGTTGCTTCCCAAACCTGTGAAAAAAAAGCCCTTTTAATAGAAAGAACAATTACCCATGATTTGTGTAGTTGTATTTATTGATACTTTTAAATTAGAACCTTTTAACACTCAATTTCATTCCAAGTCAAAATATAAAATTGTTCAATTAAAGAAATACAAGCTGGTTCTGCTCCACTGGATTTGTAAGCTTCTCAATATTATTCAAGTCAAGTCAAGTCAAATATTTTATTGGCAAAAACAAATACATGTTCATCGCCAAATAACCGTGGCGTTTATAACATATTTACATAACATAAGAAAATTATGGTAAACAGTTAACATAACTACTACAAAATATCAATATGTCAGTATGAGTCACAGAAGAAAATAAAGAATATATTAATATGGAAACAAATACCTACATTCATAAAATCAACTGTTTGAGCTTCTCTTACACATAGCACAATAGATAAACTTAGCTAAATTAACAATTATTTTCTTTTGCAAAGATTGCATAATTGATATAAATTTATTAATGGTTGGCCAATGACAATAATACCGAGGAAAACATTGACCTCTCAATTCACTATAGAATGGACAAATTACATGTAATAAGAAATGACATTCGTTTTCTATTTGATTCATGTTACATTTAGTACATATACGTAAATTCCTATCAATATTTCTATATCTTCCTTCTTCTATTAACAATTTATGGGATGAACATCTAAACCTTGATAATGCTTTACGATGATTAATGTTATTTACAACATCTAAGTACTTTTCTTGAATAAAGTTAAATTTAAATAAATTGTAACTACATAATTTAGGAAAACTACTAAGCTCAGAACACCATTGTTGTAATTGCTGATCATAAATTCTTTGTATAATATTATTTAATTGGATGCTTGTAACATTAACATTGTTCCATAAATTTCCAAAACCTAAATCAGACAACATTTTTCATGACGTTTTTTGTCCATGAATTAGTCACATTACCATTTGAATCTTTTATAAACATTATTTTAAAAAAGTAGAGTATCAGGCTTTCATAATTCTATACCAAAATTTAACTATTCGAATTTTTCGATATACTGTCAAAGGAAATCTGCCAAATTCACCAAGTACTGCCGAAGTTGATGTTTGCGGATGAACGCCTAAAACTTGTTTCAAGAATTTTAAATGAACTTTAGCAATATCCGGCGAGTTATGAAAGCCCCACACCTCTGATCCATATGTCAAAATCGGTAAAATCATAGTATCAAAAAGTCTAACCTTTTCAGATACATTCAAGGAAATATAATCAAATAAAGAATTCAACAAAAAACAATGCTTTTTAATGCTTGGTTGGATAAAGACTTTTGAGCTTGATAAAAATTCCCATTAGATGACAAGGTAACACCAAGATATGTAAATGATTTAACAACTTTAAGACGTTCATTATTATAATAGACCTCTAAATCATCATTTCGATTACCGGTTTGAAGGTCATAGCAACAGTTTTATTTACATTAACAACAATTCCCCAATTGTTACAATAATTATACAATTTGTTAAGAAGATGTTGTAGTCCTTCTTTAGAATAAGAAAATAAAACTGTGTCATCAGCAAATAATAAAAGAAATATTTGTATGTCGTCTATTGTGAAAGAGCCAACAGTATCATTAAGCAAGTCGCTGTGCATATCATTCACGAAAAAATATGAATAAGAGAGGTGAGAGTGGCTCCCCTTGTTTTAAACCCATATAACTGTCGAAATAATCAGACAATCTTCCATTTGCTCTTACACATGACTTTACACAGGCATACATACTACGTAACATTTTTACAATTTTCAAAGATACTCCAATTTCAATCAATTTTATACCCAATCCCATTTCTATACAAGAGATCAAAACATTTTTTAAAGTCTATAAATGCAGCATACATTTTTTTCTTTTCATGTTTTGTTATCCTATCTATAATAGAACTCAATACAAATATACAGTCAGTAGTGCTTTTATTGTTTCTAAAACCAAATTGAAAATCGTTTAACACGTGATTCCTTTCAGCCCATTTACGTAAAACGAAAATCTAGAATAATTGAAAATAGTTTTGAAAATACACTGGTCAGAGTGATGCCTCTATAATTGTTCACATCATTATTATCCCCTTTTTTGGGCACAGGTACTATGATTCCCTTGCACCAAGATTCCGGGTATTCACCTGTATCAAAAATGTGATAAAATAATTTACAAAGTACAGGAGCTAAAATATTTTTACAGTGTATAAAAATTTCGGGTATAAGTAAATCAACCCCCCGCACTCTTACCGCTTTTTAAAGAAGAAATTGCCCTAACAACGTCCTCATTTGTAAATTTAACATCAAGCTCTTCAATATTGGTAGAATCCATATCAATATTATTTATTCTTTCCTCAACAAAGTCGTTTTTGAAAAGATCTTCATAAGAATATAAATTTTTGAAGTGTTCATAAAATTTCATCGGATGATATTTCATTCTTACTACATTTTTTTCGGAGCCTTTTGATTTCTTTCCAAAATTTCTGAGGTTGTTTTGAAGCTAAGGAAGCCATTTTCTTTTTTTGGTTTAGATTATATTTAGTGCGTGCTCTTCTTTTTGCTATTCGATATATGCGCCTTTTAGTAATAAGTATTTCAATATTTTGGTTAGTTTTATGCTTAATGTAATTTTTATTTGCATGTTTAAAGTCTCTTCTAGCAGCCTCGCACTCCTGATTATACCACACACTTTCATATTTCCCTTTTAGTTTTACGTCTATTATTTCTTATACATTTTGTCTCGCAAAAAACGTTAAATGTTTTGCAGTACAATAATTCAGTCATTTTCTCAATTCCATTATCTAGTTCAATGTTATTGGCTATAATATCATTCACAATTAAATCAATATTCATAATTTCATTTTCAATGGATTCTTTATAAACATTTATCTTTCCTTCATCATCACTGTCCCATTTTATTACATCAATATTTATATCGTCATTAACATTATAATTATAGTTACATTTAAAACTAAAGTCTAATTGTATTGGTTTATGGTGCGAAAATGTATACATATCATGTACAATGAAATTACTAACAAAGGGAAACAACTCTTGCGATAAAATAGCATAATCGATTAAGCTTTTGCCCAAATTAGACAAAAATGTAAAATTTCCAAATATTTGCGTCATAACCTAATCTCCCATTCACTATTTTGAGATCAGTACTCAAACATAAATCGAGAAGTTTATTTCCCGACGAATTAACACAGTTATCTAACGACTTGCGTTCGGGTAACGTATAACTAAAACTATTATTTTCATTATTTATTATTATAAAACAAAGCCTTGATCCTATTGTATTTATTAAATGGACTTTCTCAACTTTCATATTGGGAACTTTATATTATAAGTTTTGGGGGATATCAATTAAAAAAATTAAAGATAGCTAGAAAACAGTATAGAGCCTGGTCAGACTACAGTATAGAGCCTGGTCAGACTACAGTATAGAGCCTGGTCAGACTACAGTATAGAGCCTGGTCAGACTGCAGTATAGAGCCTGGTCAGACTACAGTATAGAGCCTGGTCAGACTGCAGTATAGAGCCTGGTCAGACTACAGTATAGAGCCTGGTCAGACTACAGTATAGAGCCTGGTCAGACTACAGTATAGAGCCTGGTCAGACTAAAGTATAGAGCCTGGTCAGACTACAGTATAGAGCCTGGTCAGACTACAGTATAGAGCCTGGTCAGACTACAGTATAGAGCCTGGTCAGACTACAGTATAGAGCCTGGTCAGACTACAGTATAGAGCCTGGTCAGACTGCTATATATAGGTGGCATAGGATAATTACATTTGGTTGGGTTAAATTACTGCATACAGATACTGACCTTGACTCCCTGATTCTCCACTGGTTGTTGGTAAGGTTTGACAATAAATCATTCAGAATTTCCTTCATATATTTATCAACCTGAAATATAACAAGAACATTCAGTTTCCTAGTACCATTCAGTTTTTAATCTTCAAACAATTGTTAATGCCAGATATTTCAAAAACATCCTTTCGTACAGAGTTGATAAAATGTACTAAAGCTACAGTCTCACTTACATCCCGGCAGAGCCCCGGTAGACGTCCGGGGTGATCCGGGAACGACCGGGGTACGACCGGGAACAACCGGGGTACATCCGTAACTCTGTCGGCAACGTCCTGGATGATCAGGGATGATCCGGGAACATCCCGCATTCGACCCCGGATGGAATAAAATATTTAATATCACCGGGGTGGTCCGGGATGATCCGGGAAGGTATAGCTTTGCCGGCTTCATCCTTAGCTCTGCTGGGAACGACCGGGGTTATACCGGGAAAGCACCGTAGCTCTGCCGGCACAAACCGGGGATGATCCGGGGTATGATATAGCCGGTAGAGCTACGGTAGAGCCCCAGTATATGCAGGCAGAGCCCCGGTAACTACAGGCAGAGCCCCGGAGGATAAAGGTAGAGCTACGGTTGATCCCGGTAGAGCCCCGGCAAAGCCCAGATCATTTCAAAAGAATAACGACAATTTGCTGTGATTGCACTTGTTTGTATTAAAACCCTTCCCATTTCCCTTCTATCCAGTATGGCATAAGGATTTTTCAGAAAATCATCATGAATTACTATTCTGGAACAATAGATATTATATTAAACAAGAGCCACCGCCGGGCGGGGGCAACGCTCGACTTTTTACTTTTTCTAAACGCAAACATAGAAAGGTTTGAACATATATTGATGTTTCCATTTTATAAATTTAGTTGGTCTGTCTTGTCACATTAGTTTTGTTTATATATTTTGTATATATATGAATAGAAACATTAAGCATATTTCTAAAAATAGGAACAGTACGCAAATTTCTAAAAATAGCAACAATGACGCAATTTCTAAAAAATAGCAACAATGACGCAATTTCTAAAAATATAGAAACAATGACGCAATTTCTAAAAATAGAAAAAAAAAAATGACGCAATTTCTAAAAATAGAAACAATGACGCAATTTCTAAAAATAGAAAAAAAATGACGCAATTACTAAAAATAGCAACAATGACGCAATTTCTAAAAATAGAAAAAAATGACGCAATTACTAAACATAGCAACAATGACGCAATTTCTAAAAAATAGAAAAAAATGACGCAATTTCTAAAAATAAAACAAAAATGACGCAATTTCTAAAAATAGCAACAATGACACAATTTCTAAAAATAGAAAAAATGACGCAATTTCTAAAAATAGGAAAAAATGACGCAAAATTCTAAAAATAGCAACAATGACGCAATTTCTAAAAAATAGAAAAACATGACGCAATTTCTAAAAATAGAAACAATGACGCAATTTCTAAAAATAGAAAAAAATGACGCAATTACTAAAAATAGCAACAATGACGCAATTTCTAAAAATAGAAAAAATGACGCAATTTCTAAAAATAGAACAAAAATGACGCAATTTCTAAAAATAGCAACAATGACGCAATTTCTAAAAATAGAAAAAATGGCGCAATTTCTAAAAATAGAAAAAAAATGACGCAATTTCTAAAAATAGAAAAAAATGACGCAAATTACTAAAAATAGCAACAATGATGCAATTTCTAAAAATAGAAAAAAATGACGCAATTTCAAAATGAGCAACAATGACACAATTTCTAAAAATAGAAAAAATGACGCAATTTCTAAAAATAGGAAAAAATGACGCAAATTCTAAAAATAGCAACAATGACGCAATTTCTAAAAATAGAAAAACATGACGCAATTTCTAAAAATAGAAAAAAATGACGCAATTACTAAAAATAGCAACAATGACGCAATTTCTAAAAATAGGAAAAAATGACGCAATTTCTAAAATAGCAACAATGACACAATTTCTAAAAATAGAAAAAAATGACGCAATTTCTAAAAATGGGTCAAAGACAGAAAAGGCCTGGTTGCATTTGTACACCAAATATGAGGTTGTGATGTTACGAAAAGAATTTACCATTGACCCATTAATGTCAAAAATTTAATTCAGTGGGTAAACAGGAAGTGGATTAGCTACACACCTCAAATCGAATCCCACTGTATGGGACCATGTGTCAATGCTGTATGCAAAATATCAAGAGGCTGTGATTAGTAGTTTCTGAGAAAAATGTTATGAAAATTTCCTACCATTGACCATTAATGTAAACAGGAAGTGGATGACCAACAGACCTGAAATCAAATCCCACGGTATGGGACCATGTGTCAATGCTGCATGCCAAATATCAAGAGGCTGTGATAAGTAGTTGCTGAGAAAACTGTTACGAAAATTTCCTACCATTGACCATTAATGTTGAAAAATTTCACTAATTTAAAAGTGGATAAACAGGAAGTAGATAAGCGACAGACCTGAAATCAAATCCCACGGTATGGGACCATGTGTCTATGCTGATATGCCAAATATCAAGAGGCTGTGATAAGTAGTTGCTGAGAAAACTGTTACGAAAAATTTCCTACCATTGACGCATTAATGTCGAAAAATCTTACTAATTTAACTAAGTGGAAAAACAGGAAGTGGATATGAGTGACAGACCTGAAATTATATCCCACGTTATGGGACCATGTGTCTATGCTGTATGCCAAATATCAAAGGCTGTGATAAGTAGTTGCTGAGAAAACTGTTACGAAAATTTCCTACCATTGACCATTAATGTCGAAAAATCTTACTAATTTAACTAAGTGGAAAAAACAGGAAGTGGAAAATGAGCGACAGACCTGAAATTATATCCACGGTATGGGACCATGTGTCTATGCTGTTTGCCAAATATCAAGAGGCTGTGATAAGTAGTAGCTGAGAAAACTGTTACGAAAATTTCCTACCATTGACCATTAATGTCGAAAAAATCTTAGTAAATTTAACTAAGTGGAATAAACAGGAAGTGGATGAGCAACAGACCTGAAATTATATCCCCCCGGTATGGGACCATGTGTCTATGCTGTATTGCCAAATATCAAGAGGGCTGTGATAAGTAGTTGCTGAGAAAAAACTGTTACGAAAATATTTTCCCCGGCCCGCCCGCCTGCCTGCCTGCCCGCCCGCCGCGCCTGACATTCACCATACTATAACCCGGATTTGCACCAGTGCAACCCGGCCAAAAATAGAAAAAAATGACGCAATTACTAAAAATAGCAACAATGACGCAATTTCTAAAAATAGAAAAAAAGGACGCAATTACTAAAAATAGAAACAATGACGCAATTTCTAAAAATAGAAAAAAATGACGCAATTTCTAAAAATAGAAAAAATGACGCAATTTCTAAAAATAGAAAAAAATGACGCAATTTCTAAAAATAGAAAAAAATGACACAATTTCTAAAAATAGCAACAATGACGCAATTTACGCAATTTCTAAAAATAGAAAAACATGACGCAATTTCTAAAAAAAGAAAAAAAATGAAGCAATTTCTAAAAATAGAAAAAATGACGCAATTTCTAAAAATAGAAAAACATGATGCAATTTCTAAAAATAGAACAAAAATGACACAATTTCATAAAAACAGAAAAAAAATGACGCAATTTTCTCAAAAAATAGAAAAACATGACCACAATTTCTAAAAAATAGAAAAAAATGACGCAATTTTCTAAAAATAAAAAAACATGACGCAATTTCTAAAAATAGAAAAAAATGACGCAATTTCTATAATAGAAAAACATGACGCAATTTCTAAAAATAGAAAAAAAATTGACGCAATTATATACATGTATATATATATGTAATATATATATATATATTTGATATAGATATATATATATATTTGATATATATATATATATCTATATATATATATATATATATATATAATATAAATATATTATACATGCATATATGTATATATATTTATATATATATATATACCTGCATATATGTATATATATACACACACACATTTATATATATATTTATAATAATACATATACTATACATACACACACACCGATTAATGCACAATCTGAGAAAATTCAGTAATATAACCTTCAAGGTCAAGGTCATTAAAGAGCCCAAGCAAATTTGGGTTTGATAAACAACAAGGTCTGGTTCCTTAAGAATGTTCTGTTATATATATGAAGTTTATCCTTCAAAATAGCAAAGTTACAGTCAGTTACTGCCAAAACAAATGAAAATTTCAATAAATTTGACCTTCAAAGGCAATGTCCATTAATGAGTGAAGGTCAAGGTCTTTCGGTATATTTTTAACAGTTATCTTTTTGAAGATTATTATGTTCAAGTTTTGAAGACAATCATTCAAAAATAACAAAGTTACAGCCAATTAATAGCCAAAAAAAATGAAAAATTTCACTAATTTGACCTTCAAATGGTCAAGGTCATTGATGAGTGAATGTCAAGGTCTGACTGGTTATTTTTTAAGGGATATCCTTGAAGATTATTATGTTTCAAGTTTGAAGACAATCCATTCAAAAATAACAAAGTAACAGCCAATAACAGCATGAACAAGCAAAAATTGGACTTTTAACCTTGAAGGTCAAGGTCATTTATGGATGAAGGTCAAGGTTAGTGTGGACTACTGAAAGGTCTTGTCCAAGGGTTGTTGTGGCCAAGTTATGAAGACAATACACCAAGAAATAAAAAAGTTATGATCCAGGTACAAGTTTTCGGACGGCAACGGCAACGGCAACGGAGACGGCAACGGCAACGGCGACCTGACTATAACAATACCTCTACTTTTTTTTTTCAAAAAAAAAAAAGTCGAGCTAATAAAAATTATGTATCAATGTTATCATTTTCGGGCGTTTTCAATCCACCGGGGTTCTACCGGGGCTCTGCCTGGATCGTCATGGGCTCTACCGGGACTCTGCCTGGATCGACCGGGGCTCTGCCTGGGTCAACCGGGGCTCTTCCGGCGTCATCCGGGAACGACCGGGGAAGCACCGGCATGAACCGTAGCTTCACCTGGGCTCTGCCTGGATGATCCGGAGCGCATCCTGGGTGGTTAGTAAGGAACTACCGTAGTGCTGCCGGGGTAAGTGTGACCGCAACAATAATTTCATCCCGGATCGTCCCGGATCATCCCGGTAACTTACCGGGATGGTCCTGGGCTCTGCCGGGAGTAAGTGAGACCGAGGCTTAAATGAAACTAACATAGCATATGGAAAAAGGTCACAAAGGTTTAAACCCATATATATGCCGCGCCACGAGGAAACCAACATAGTGGGTTTACGACCAGCATGGATCCAGACAAGCCTGGGCATCCCCGCAGTCTGATCAGGATCTGTGCTGTTCGCTTACAAACCCTATAACAAGTAGTGAAACTGATAGTGAACAGCATGTATCCTGATCAGACTGCACAGATGTGCAGGCTGATCTGGATCCATGCTGGTCGCAAACGCACTATGTTGATTTTATCATGACATGGCTCATTTATTCTATAATTCTTAATAAAGGTTACAAAGCAAATTTTACTGAGAAATCATGACATTATTTTCTGGTCTACTGTAACAAAAAAAAAACCCTTAAAAGGTTATAAACATATCCTGAAACACTTGAAAATAAAACACCAACAATATGCTTTTATTTTGACAAAACATATCCAGCATCAATGTGCATGCTCAAATTTGATTTTCAAAATATTGATAATTGCTGCACACTCTATATGTCATTGTAAACTCTACACATTAATAGGTAAACACAGAAAGAATACATGGTGTCAGTTTTTTTAAGAAAGGACCAATTTAACAAAACATGTAAAGGGGATACAGCTTCCAATGCATAGTTTGAGAATTATCTTTTTCAAAGTAAGAATTTCCTAGATTTTAAAAAATTTCTGCAATAAAATTTGTTTAACTCAAAGATGGGCATAGTTTATCTTTAGACAGCATTTGAAAAAAAAAATTATGTAAAAGAAATGATATAGGCTTTACCCACTAATTACTTATTCACAGTTTCCCAGGTAGGTAAAATGTTTACACACCCAGGGAGGTTAAACAAAATTTACATACAGTCTATATTTTCTTTCAACAATGCCTGTCACTCCCAGACACGTGGAGCAGAATTTTAAAAAATTTACAGTTTTACACTGACTACAATGTAGAGAATCACTTGACATAAAACGTGACTGAAATGTTTGAAGTCATGTGAAATTTACATAAAAGATCAAAGTAGTCTTAATGCTGTTTGATTTTCAGTATAAAATTTTAGTTGATATCAATATGTTGTTTTTATTTTATTATACCCATGAAATATGGTGCTATATCAGTCAAACATTTTTCATATTTTTTAAAAATATTCATATTTTTTAAAAATAAATGTGAAATATGAATATGAAAGTGGGTGGAGTCAAAACTAATATTTATTTTAAGGGACTTCTTTCGCCATTTTGTTTGAAAAATCTGATAAATTCAAAACAACTTTTTGTTGAATTTTGTGATAAAAACTATCTAGAATGATAGAAAATGGTCTAACTAAGAAAATAAATCCGAACACCAATATCTTTAATTCGGTCATTAATGCTGTACAGACGTTTAAAGAGTTGTTTACGTGACATCACAATGTAGCACTAAATATTGCGTGCAAAACAAGACGCATCTATAAATAATATATTACTGTGCGCTGTACAATTGCAGCAAGCAAGGGGGTTCATTACCATTTTTCTTTGATAATGAAATTAAATAAAAAGGTTATTTTTTTGTTTTTATTGAAATATGGTATATATCTCAACATGATAAAATGCCACATATTTTCACTTGCTTTCCCGGCTCATGAAAATATGTGGCATTTTATCTTGTTTCGTGAAAATATATTCCATATTTCACTCAAATATTAAATAACATGACATAATTAGCCAATATTTTATGTGTAATGCCATCAGTTTGTGGTATCATACATAATGTCTCTAACATGTTTCATAATATTGTTATTTAAGTGCAGAAATGGGTTAACTTATATCAAATTTTGCTAGGAATTAACCCATTACAGCACTAAAGTGATGATATACTCTTTTAACCGAGATAAATCAATTTACTGGTTTTCTGGACACATGTTAAAAACAAAAATAATTTGAGGAATAAAATCTAGAAAACTCGTGGGGAAAACAATAAATAACTATTGGAGTAGTTTTTAGTATAAAACTAGTAGGCCAAATAAGTTTTATAGAGATCAGTTCAATGTATTTTGACAACCGGTATTAGCATCATTATTTCAACAATTTGTACAATATTTCTTTATCACTTATTCACTGGTATATTTTACATATGCACTTCCCAGGGCCAAAATGATTCTTGTCAATCTGATGTTTTTTTGACATTTTGTTTTGTTTCTTTGTGTATGTTTTTTTTTTTTTTTTACAGTACTCGTTTGTGACTATCTGCTTGGAATATTAAAAGTTGGATGTATAAATAGAAAATACAGAAAATGAATTTATATCACACAAAGCTATAATTTCAAAAAGTCAATTAAAAGTAAAAATCAAAATTTCGAACTACAGACTCCTTTATGCTACTAAGACAGTTAAAGGTTACAACACTTAATTTGATAGTAAGTTTGAATGTTCAAGTACACCATTAAAAAGTATTAAAAAGTATATTAGTCAATAATAAATAGGTAAAGCTTGTGAAAAAAAAAGAGTTTTCAAGAATCTGGTAAATGGAACCATTGTCATTTAATGTTTCATGTGCCTTGAGTTAATGTTATTTATAATAAATGAAAAAGAGCATATATCCATTATTTCATTTTTTGGTAAATAGTAATTGTTTCATATTTATTGTAGTTTTATGATTTCTACATTGTATGAAGTGATCTAGAAAGTTACTCACAAAAGATAAAACAAGAGCTGTCAGTAGACAGCGAGCCTGACTATTCTATACTATCTGAGATGGTACACAAAACTTTAATGAATTCTAAGTAGGAAAAGGGGCATATTTCTGTCAAAATGCTTGATAGAGTTACCTACAGGTTAAAGGCATGATGGTAAACAAGTGTGCAAAGTTTCAAAGTCATATATTTATGGACTATTTGAGGTGGTATTCAAACTTAAACAGGATTTAATAGGATAGCTCTTGTTATTCCTCGAGCAAAAAATTGGATCAATATCAGGATCAAAACAAATTCATAAGGCACAGCAACAGATTTTAAGCATACAGGTATATATCACACAAATAGATCTGCCTTTACCTGTTTATTTACAGAGACTCTGCCCATACGTTTTTTTCCTACATGAAAACAACAAGTGATAATGAATTCTGGACTTGTTTTTTCACAGTTTGGTAGGCTTTTGATGTAGGAAAAACAATATCTGATAAACAGTCACGTTCCTTGTAAACAAATACTAAGCTAATTGCTACATTTTTTCCATGACAACATTCACATAGAACCACTGTATTGGGTTGGGCAAAGTTAAAGGGCAGTCAAAATGTTGTGGTTAAATTCTTATTGTATCCACCAGTCTGATAATTAGAATTAGAAAGGTCAGGGATCTATGCATCATCATTCCATATACAATTTACCAGTAAAGAAGGTCAATATTAAAACAAGAAATTATAGACTTTTTTTTAACATGAGGGATATATTAACTAAAGGGATAAGATTAGCTTAAATATAGAACAAAATAATGGGGTGACAAGACAAGCCCAAATCCTAACCTGCTGATTTATTTAAATGGACTTGTCCAGTTTCCAGTTTTGGAACTGTTCAATATCAATTTTGAGGTAATATATCAAATTTGAGGATATCAGTTTAAAATTGGTCAGTCAACAGTATTAAGCCTAGTAAGACTGCAGGGATGTGCAGGCTGGCTTAGCTCTATACTAAAGGAAAAGGCTAATCATTTGTAGTTCCAGAAGTTTAAGGGATACATGTAAATACAAGAAGCGCCGCAATGCGATGAAAACCAGGTTTTCAACGACTAAGTTTTGATGTGACAGCAATCAATAGGTCAAAGTGCACTGAAGTTATTGAGTAGAAGCTGAAAATTCTATTGTAAGCAAATGACCTTGACCTTGCTCCCAGATATGTAAGTGGCAATCCAAAGCTGCCACTCAGCAAGTTTGGTGTCAAAAGGTCAAAGCAAACTCAAGTTTTAACATGAAAACTAAATACATTAACCTTGATCACAGACACCTGGGTAGCAATCCCAAGCTGCCTCTTGATATAAGGTATCCATACACCAAGTTTAGTGTCAATTGACCAAAGCAAACAAAAGTTATTGAGCGGAACCTGAATTTCTATTTTTAGTAACAGTGACCTTGACCTTGATCACAGACACCTGGATAGCAATCCCAAGCTGCCTCTTGATATAAGCTAACCATACACCAAGTTTGGTGTCAATAAGCCAAAGCAAACTCAAATTATTAGGCGGAAACTGAATTTCTATTTTTAGTATCAGTGACCTTGACCATGATCACAGACACCTGGGTAGCAATCCCAAGCTGCATCTTGATATTCGCTATCCATACACCAAGTTTAGTGTCAATAGACCAAAGCAAACAAAAGTTATTGAGCAGAAACTGAATTTCTATTTTTAGTAACAGTGACCTTGACCTTGATCACAGACACCTGGATAGCAATCCCAAGCTGCTTCTTGATTTAAGGTATCCATACACCAAGTTTGGTGTCAATAGGCCAAAGTAAACTCAAGTTATTGAGCGGAACCTGAATTTCTATTTTTAGTAACAGTGACCTTGACCTTCAGGGTTGCCAGCACCATAGATAAATAAAATTCCCTGACTTTTCACTGACCAAATTAGGTTTTTCACTGACCAAAACTACCAAACTTAAACGGTCTCCACCTCCCCTACAGAAAGAGAAATTCTTTAAAATCAAGCGTTTTTACATCAAGTTTTTTTTTCCCCTTTTGCAAATATACCGTTTAATTTATCCCCAAAATTAAGGGCAGGGCTCCTTCCCCAACCTGTAAAAAAAAGCCCTGCACACATAAGTTTTTTTTTATTGGTTTTTTTTAATGCTTTTAACAATATGGTCAATAAAACATGCTTTATACATCTAAGTTTGGTAGTTTTGTGTTCAGTAAAATGTTATTGATAAGATCAAGTCTGAAGCAAAACTACTATCTTGAGCTACAGAATACTGCCATAGCCAATATAATTAATAACAAGAGGGTCATGATGGCCCTGAAATTGCTCATCTGAATATAAAAACTCTCCATTTTGACCCCAGGGCTTTTATTTGAACAAAGTTAGTAAACACCCAATGGAAAATGTTTCATGCCAAATATCTAAGCTCTAGCTCTTTTGTTTTTTTTTAAAAGAAGACTTTTTAGTTTTTACTATATATACATACTAGGAAAATCAATGACCCCCAAACTGGACAAATTTTAGCCCCAGGGCTTTTATTTAAACAAACTTGGTAGACACTTACTAAAAGATGTTTCATACCAAATATCACAGTTCTAACTCTGGGTTTTTCAAGAAGATATTTTTTTGTTTTTTACTATGTACATAAAAGGAAAATCAGTGACCCCCAGGGGTGGGGCTTATTTTGACCCAAGGACTTTAATTGAACAAACTTGGTAGACACACACTGGAATGTTTCATGCTTAATATCTAAACTCTAGCTCTTTTGGGTTTGTTACAAGAATTTTTAAGTTTATATAAACATATAAGGAAAATCAATGACCCCCTTGACTGGGCAAATTTTGACCCAATGACTTTATTTGTACAAAATTGGTAGACACTCACTGAAGATGTTACATGCTTAATATCTAAGCTCTAGCTCTTAAAAGAGATGAACATGTTTTTTTCCAGTTTTTACTTTATACATATAAGGAAAATTCTTCAAAATTATTTTCCCTGACTTTTCAGGATTTTTAATCTTCACTGACCAATTTTCAAAATTCCCTAACAATTTCCTGACCTTGAAATAATATCAGATTTCACTGACTTTTTAAGTCCGCTGGCAACCCTGATGTCCTTGATCACAGACACCTGGGTAGCAATCCCAAGCTGCCTCTTGATATAAGCTACCTACACACCAAGTTTGGTGTCAATAGGCCAAAGCAAACTCAAGTTATTGAGAGGAAACAAAAAGTTGACGCCTGCCCGCCGACTTCGGCATTACAATAACCCGGTTTTCGTTGAAAACCTGGTTAAAAACTGAAAATATTCTACAGACAGATTATGCTAATACTGCACCCTATTTTACCAGAAATAAAAGTTATCAACATAATGATTTACATAAATGTAAAAGTTTGCGATTTTTTTCGTTCACCTGTCAGCATCATTTCCTTTTTACAGGACTAAACCCTATAGATTTAATAATAAACAGGATAACACACCACAGGTTTAATTGTTAAATGATAGCAAAACTGAGATAAAGCAAAAATTTAAATGACTGTTAATGAGAAATTTCTACCATAATTATCCATGATATTAAAATGAAACATGGAAATGCAGTTTCTCACTATATTTCTAAGCATATGTTGGTATCTTGGCTAAACCATATAACTTCTGCAGTAGTTTATTTCCTAAAATGAACAAAATCATGTTCATTGGTATTAAAATCAGTATCTACTAGCATTAGTGTAGTTATAATGTAACTTACTGTGTTTTTGTTATCCTGCACCAGGGCATTCCAAATATTACTTATTCCCTATAACTTGCATTAGTGTACATGTAACTGTAATATAACTTACCGTGTTTTTGTTATCCTGTACCAGGGCATTCCGAATACTACTCATTGCCTGTAACTAGCATTAGTGTACATGTAACTGTAATATAACTTACCGTGTTTTTGTTATCCTGTACCAGGGCATTCCGAATACTACTCATTGCCTGTAACTAGCATTAGTGTACATGTAACTGTAATATAACTTACCGTGTTTTTGTTATCCTGTACCAGGGCATTCCGAATACTACTCATTGCCTGTAACTAGCATTAGTGTACATGTAACTGTAATATAACTTACTGTGTTTTTGTTATCCTGCACCAGGGCATTCCAAATACTACTCATTGCCTGTTGTATTTTTGGATTAGGATCAAACTGATATCTGTATAATCTGGGGACAATTTGTGGTAAATAAGGGGCCAGCTGCTCCCCGGCTTGAGCTGCTATAGTACTGAAACCAAATGCTGCTCCCTACATAAAACATACAAAAATAGTAACTAATTACTTTGTTACAGCAAAGTTGAATATAACAGATATATTTCGACAATTAACATAATGTTGGTAGTTTGTTTGTTTTGGTGGATTTTAAATCACACCATACACTGTAAAAGTCATATGCCCCTGCAAGCATTTTATCAGGCATAGGGCACCTGAGTAGAACCACAAAGAAACCTTTTGTAAGCTATCTGGAGGGCTTCATCACATGAAAGAATCAAAAGTGCCTGATGGGAATTGAACCTTTAGCAGATAGGGGCAAGTGATTTGAAGTCAGTGACCTTAATGGCAGACCTCACAATTCTGTATCTGCAATATTTCTGGCAAGGAAGGATATATAGTCATTCTAAGAGTTTGCTTATCCTAAATCTGAAATGAACTCTCAGTCATATACAGCAAGTTCTTCTAAGATAGTTTGTATAACTAATCAGCCATTAGGGTTCCTACAATGTCACTTGATTCATTTTTAAGTGATTTACTAGGTCATAAGATGGACAACAATAGCACTGTAAGCAGAGTTAAGGGAGCGGTGGCCTAGTGGTTAAAGTGTCTGCCTCTCAACCGAGGTATTGTGGGTCCAAGCCCTACTGGGATCACAATAATGATCCCTCATATGACACCAGTACTGGTTAGTTCCAGGAAGCCTACTCGAAATGATTAACATAAGCTGCAAAAACATGTTTCACAATCAAGCTAAAATAAATATGTCATGATAAGCAAGTATACTTAGTTTCATGTTGATAACTTTAACAAGAGGGCTATGATGGCCCTGAGGTCGCTCACCTGTATATAGCCCCCCCCCCCCCCCCCCCCCCCGGTAAAATTTTAACACAAGGGCTTTTATTTGTTTATTTGAACAGATTTGGTAGACACCCATAAGAAGATGTTTCATGCAAAACATCTAAGTTCTAGCTCATTGGGTTTTTTAAAAGAAGATTTTTTAAGTTTTTACTATACACATATAGTTAAAAACAATGACACCCCTCGGGCAGGGCCAGTTTTGACCCCTGGGCTTTTATTTGAACAAACATTGTAGATATTTACTTAAAGATGTTTCATGCTTAATATCTAAACTCTAGTTATTTGGGTTTTTTCAAAGAAGATTTTTAAGTTTTTGCTATGTATATAAGGAAAATCAATGACCCCCGGGGCGGGGCCAGTTTTGACCCCAGGGCTTTTATTTGAACATACTTGGTAGACACCCATTAGAACATGTCTCTTGCTAAATATCTTAGCTCTAGCTCTTTGGGTTCTTTAAAAGAAGATTTTATAAGTTTTTACTATATGCATATAAGGAAAATCAATGACCCCCTGGGGCGGGGCCAATTTGGACCCCAGGGCTTTTATTTGAACAAACTTGGTAGACATTCACTAGAAGATGTTTCATGCCAAATATCTAAGCTCTAGCTCTTACAGTTCTTTAAAAGAAGATTTTTTAAGTTTTTACTATATGCATATAGGGAAAATCAATGACCCCCTGGGGCGGGGCCAATTTTGACCCCAGGGCTTTTATTTGAACAAACTTGGTAGACATTTACTAGAAAATGTTTTATGCCAAATATCTAAGCTCTAGCTCTTGAGGTTCTTTAAAAGAAGATTTTTTAAGTTTTTACTATATGCATATAGGGAAAATCAATTACCCCCCAGGGCGGGGCCAATTTTGACCCCAGGGCTTTTATTTGAACAAACTTGGTAGACATTCACTAGAAGATGTTTCATGCCAAATATCTAAGCTCTAGCTCTTTGGGTTCTTTAAAAGAAGATTTTTTAAGTTTTTACTTTATGCATATAGGGAAAATCAATGACCCCCTGGGGCGGGGCCAATTTTGACCCAGGGCTTTTATTTGAACAAACTTGGTAGACATTCACTAGAAGATGTTTCATGCCAAATATCTAAGCTCTAGCTCTTACAGTTCTTTAAAAGAAGATTTTTTAAGTGTTTACTATATGCGTATAGGGAAAATCAATGACCCCCCGGGGCGGGGCCAATTTTGACCCCAGGGCTTTTATTTGAACAAACTTGGTAGACACTCACTAGAAGATGTTCCATGCCAAATATCTTAGCTCTAGCTCTTACAGTTCTTTAAAAGAAGATTTTTTAAGTTTTTACTATATGCATATAGGGAAAATCAATGACCCCCCGGGGCGGGGCCAATTTTGACCCCAGGGCTTTTATTTGAACAAACTTGGTAGACACTCATTAGAAGATGTTTCATGCCAAATATCTAAGCTCTAGCTCTTAGGGTTGTTTAAAAGAAGATATTTAAAGATTTTTCTTTCGGTTGCCATGGCAACCAGAGTTCTGCATGGAATTAAATTCTTTGAACAATTTTTAAAGGTGACCACCAAAGGAACATTCCTGTGAAGTTTGGATGAAATTGGCTCAGTGGTTTATGAGGAGATGTCATTTAAAGCAAAAGTTTACGGACGGACGCCGGACGGACGGACGGACGCCGGACGAAAAGCGATCACAAAAGCTCACCCTGTCACTTTGTGACAGGTGAGCTAAAAATGTTTGAATAATGGGCTACTTTAAAGTTTATTCACAAGGACGGCAACAATGCTGCAAAATTCATAAAACCTTGTCTTTTTCTTGAAACTGACAAGTTAAAAAGTACCAAAAAACATGCTTGAACATTTAACAGCACATAATCATACCTTCCTTGAGTTCCACATAGCATGATGATTAGCTAGATGCATGAATTTATAGATGAGATCTGGTTGATTTAACTCATTAGCTATAGAGCACAACTCTTTATATGTAGACAATCCTCCCCTAAAATACACATCATAGATCACATCACAATACATAACATGGTTAAAGTTCAAATAGTTGAACTTAATTCTTTTGTTAAAAATATAGAGTAACAAAATGTTTTACTTTTTTTTGGAAAAAAGAATTATTGTGGTGTGCAGCAAATTTAGTAAAAGCATTCTTTTTGTACTTAGAATTAGTCACAAAAACATAGTAGAGGTCACAGGGTGAAATTTTCTTTCTCTTACTGATGTTAAAAGCAGACAACAAACTAAATGTATATGTATTCTTTAAGAAAAAGACATTAACAAAACCATCTGCAGGTGATGAATAACTTTCAAATACTAAAACAAGAAATGTGTCCAATGGTCATAGATGCACCATATTTCAGTGTTTCCCATCCCAAGTTTTCTTAATTTTATTGACCTTACTGAGTCCTATTCTCACTGTCTGATAATCAATCTTTGACTATTAAAGATTTTTTTAAAGAAAGCATTAATGATTCTGAAAGGAATGCACTCTAATTATCAATTTCAGCAAGAGCTGTCATAGGAGACAGCGAAGCTTGACTAATAAAATACTGGACGCAGTAAGGAGGACAAAACTATGTAAGAAAAATCAATTATGTATTAAGTTATAGTAAAATAACATAAATTCCAAGATCAAGGGGAATAACTCTAGAAACAGTCATGCTAGAGTTATGAACCTTGTCACACAACATGTGTGTAATGATAAGAAATATATATTTGAAGTTCGAAGTAGATACCTTAAAAAGTAAAGAAGTTATAATATTTCTTAAGTTCAAAGAGAGATAAATCTGTAAATATTGCTTCAAGAGTTATGAACATCGTCACATAAAATGTAATTGATGATAAGGAATAAGTATTTGAAGTTTGAGGTAGATACCTTTAAAACTAAAAAAGTTATAGTAAAAAATAACATTTTTCTAGTAAAAAAATCAAAGTTTATGGGAATATAGGTGCTAGAGTTATGAACGTTATCACATAAGATGTGAATTATGATAAGGTATATATATTTGAAGTATGAAGTTGATCCCTTTAGAAATAAATAAGTAACAGTAAAAAATAATATTTTTTAAGGAAAATTCTAAGTTCAAGGGGAGATTAATCTGAAAATATTGGTGCTAGAGTTATGAACTTTGTCACATAAGATGGGGATGATGATAAATAACATATATTTGAAGTTTGAAGTTGATACCTTAAGAAATGACAAAGTTATAGTAAAGAAAAATTTTACTGCACCAAAACTTTAATCTGAAATCTGGGCGCGGAAGCCTGGGCGATTCGGACAGCTCTCCATATACTTTGCATAGTCGAGCTAAAAAAGGAACACAATATGTTCCTGTTGGTTTTGACTTTAACAAATGTTAATTGATTAATGGACAGAGTTTCAGGATTATAACATTTGTGCCGGATTAAAAAACAAACAAGAGGGCCATGATGGCCCTGAGGTCGCTCACCTGTATATAGGCTGCCCCAACGACCCCCCCCCCCCAAACATTGCAGGGCCAATTTAACCAAAGGGCTTTTATTTGCACAAACTTGGTAGACACCCATAAGAAAATGTTTCATGCTAAACATCTAAGCTCTAGCTCATTGGGCTATTTAAAAGAAGATTTTTTTAAAGTTTTTACTATACACATATAGTTAAAAACAATGACACGCCTGGGGCCGGGCCAGTTATGACCCCAGGGTTTTTATTTGAACAAACTTTGTAGACACTTACTAGAATATGTTTCATGCTTAATATCTAAACTCTAGCTATTTGGGTTTTTTCAAAGAAGATTTTAAGTTTTTGCTATACACATATAAGGAAAATCAATGACCCCGGGGCAGGGCCAATTTTGACCCCAGGTCTTTTATTTGAACAAACTTTGTAGACACTCACTAAAAGATGTTTCATGCTTAATATCTTAACTCTAGCTATTTGGGTTTTTTTCAAAAAAGATTTTTTAAGTTTTTGCTATACACATATAAGGAAAATCAATGACCCCCGGGGCGGGGTCAATTTTGACCCCAGGGCTTTTATTTGAACAAACTTGGTAGACACCTATTAGAACATGTTTGATGCTAAATATCTTAACCATAGCTCTTTGAGTTCTTTAAAAGAAGATTTTTAAGTTTTTACTATATGCATATATAGGGAAAAATCAATGACCCCCCCGGGGCGGGGTCATTTTTGACCCCAGGGCTTTTATTTGAACAAACTTGGTAGACACTTATTAGAACATGTTTCATGCTAAATATCTTAGCTCTAACTCTTTTGGTTCTTTAAAAGAAGATTTTTTAAGTTTTTACTATATGCATATAGGGAAAATCAATGACCCCTTGGGGCGGGGCCAATTTTGACCCCAGGGCTTTTCTTTGAACAAACTTGGTAGACACCTATTATAACATGTTTGATGCTCAATATCTTAGCCATAGCTCTTTGAGTTCTTTAAAAGAAGATTTTTTAAGTTTTTACTATATGCATATAGGGAAAATCATGACCCCCGGGGCGGGGCCAATTTTGACCCCAGGGCTTTTATTTGAACAAACTTGGTAGACACTCACTAGAAGATGTTTCATGCCAAATATCTAAGCTCTAGCTCTTATGGTTTTTTAAAAGAAGATATTTAAAGTTTTTTCTTTCGGTTGCCATGGCAACCAGAGTTCTGCATGGAATTAAATTCTTTGAACAATTTTTAAAGGTGACCACCAAAGGAACATTCCTGTGAAGTTTGGATGAAATTGGCCTTGTGGTTTATGAGGAGATGTCATTTAAAGTAAAAGTTTACGGACGACGGACGACGGACGACGGACGGACGACGGACGACGGACGCCGGACGAAAAGCGATCACAAAAGCTCACCCTGTCACTTTGTGACAGGTGAGCTAAAAACAAAAGCAGGACAAAAGGGACATTAGTAAGCAATTCTGAAATTGGTTAAACAATCTAAAATCGATGACATTCTTGGATGTAAAACTTTATGTGCTACAAAACAAAAGTTGAATGCAAAAAGCTTCAGGAATGAGGTTAAGTACGACCAGAACTAACCCTTCAGGTGTTTTACCAAGGCTGCCTTCCTCAAACACCTGCGTATCACCAGACACTTTAGGTTGCTGTCTTTTCCCTGTCATTAGTGTGTCAACAAGTCTTGACACTAAAACATCCTTCTGTTCTGCTGAACATATTTCATACACCAGGCCTAAACCTTTAGATGATATATCCTGAGTTATCTCTAGAAATAAACATAGAAATTTCCATTCTTACAATCACTACAAAATACAATGTAGTTCTTACAAATTTGCCACTTGCTTTTTCCATTCATTCATTCATTTATATTAAATAAAGAAGTTTTTATGCTTAAAGGGAAAAATGATTAAGTTTAAATATATCTCAACATGAACTCTATTAATTTCTTGCTAACAAGATTTTTCAATCTATAAAAGGTTATTTATTTGAACACAGACTTACGATCGTGACCCCAAGGGTAAGTAAGATTGCCCAACTATTTCTTGTATAATTGATTTTTGTCAGAAAAGTTAATACATAAAAACTCCCTTTAAGTAAAATATGTTGCAAATCTTGTTTACTAAGGCAGTTGCAAATATGTCAGGAATAAAGACAAAATTGAAAGTAAGATATCAAGTTAAAGCATAACTGTATGGTATTCAAACAAACATGGCTGATAAACTTAATGCCCCTCATTCCATGGTTAGTAGATAAATATCAAACAGACCATATCATCAAACTAAAGAGGTTTATTTCACTGTCACAAAATTCAGTTCTTTTGTTTTGATTTTTTTAAACAAATTTATAATCATAACTTCTGCTTAAAAACATTTCAGCCAACAAAACATTTGAGCCGTGTCACGACAAAACCAACATAATGGGTTTGCGACCAGCATGAATCTGAATCAGCCTGCGCATCCCCGCAGTCTGATCAGGATCCATGCTGTTCGCTATCAGTTTCTCTACTTGTAATAGGGTTTGTAAGTGAACAGCATGGATCCTGATCAGACTGCGCGGATGCGCAGGCTGGTCTGGATCAAAGCTGGTCGCAAACACACTATGTTGGTTATGTCGTGCAGCGGCTCAAATTATTTTCTTCTTGAAATAAAAAACAACATTGTACCATCAATTTCTGAGAGGAGCTGCATGAAAGCTGATTGAAGACTTGTCAGTCTGGCCTGAACAGCTGGATGTGAACCACACTTCTTGACCAGAGCCAGGAGCCAGATGCTCGATGCCTGACGCACATGAGGATTTGAACTCTGTACATACTGTGTTAGCACAGTGGTTAGATACCATTCTACCTCATCTTCCACATTACCCACCGAGGCCTAAAATATATCAAATATTTTGTTCACGAAATGGCCCATGTTTATTACATTTCTTGATTTAAAATCAATTTTATATCACTATGGCAACAGATTTACTAGAGAACACATCAATCTATATTTCAAATTCAGGAAAAGCATTTAACTTGTCAAAACTATAACAAATGACAAACTTTTAAAAGTTATTAAAATATAAGAATGTACCTCTGTCTTTAGTCAATTATAAAAGCCAGCTATATCAGAAATTGTCATTACAACCAATCAAATGTAAGTACCCGACAATTTACCAGTTCAAATCATCAGGACCTATCATATTTATGTTAATCTCATTTTTTGTTTATGTTTCATGAAGTATTTACTTTTCTCATTAAAGTTTAATCAAAGCAAGAAAAAAGGGAACATAATTCTTCAAAAGTGCTTGGCAGACTTACCTGCCCTTTATAAAGAACAAGTACCTTAAGTTTGAAGTGAATATTTATGTAGTTTTTGCAGAAAAGAAATATTTATTATTTCATATCAGAATGTTTCCCTCTTTATTTATACATGCATTTCAATTTGCATTGAAGGGAATTGGTCAACAATGTATGGTCTGTTATATTGCATAAATAATAATGTTGATAATATATTGTAACAAAAAAACAAGAAAGAATTCTATATGGATACTGTAAGTGTGATATACATGATCCGATATGAAATATCTGTATAATCTACATGTATATCTGTAGAGGAGATAATAAATTTTTCACTAAAACTCTCTTCAAATATGACTAAGAATATGAACAAAATATGACTATGTTAATTTTTATGAGTATATTTTTGATAATTATAGCTCAACACATACTTTAAAAACAAACATCACAATTTATTCAACACTGACCTTGAACTCTTCCTCGGTCTGTGTCCAGAGATCTCGTGCTGCAGGTGATGTCGGCCCCTGTGCGGCATATACAAGGGCCTCCCCTATTGTAAAATGTAGATCTATTTGTTTACTCTGAAATAGTAAATGCAAAATGTAAGAATGAACAGCCTTACCAGTGGCTCTTAATTAACAGTTTAAACATGTTTACCATATATCTTAATTATAAACACACAACATATGCAATTCATGTTATATAAAATATCATGTAATTTGTTAGAAAAAACATTAGTTGGTTTGTATAACACCAATACTGTGAAAGTCATATGGCAACTTTGCAGCTTTACTGGTGGAGGAAGACGTTAGGTGCCACTCTGTGAATTATTTCAGGCATGAGCAGGCACCTGAGTAGAACCAGCGACATTCCATAACCTAGTTCTATAGCTTCCTCACATGAAAGAATCCAAATTCCAACAGTGGTGAGAGGCAAGTTGACAACATTAACTCAGCTACCGACATCCCTAAATAAAATACCAAAGAGGACTTTTGAAATACCTGGTAAGTTAAGAAATCATACTTATTAGTTTTAATCTTTCACAAAATTCACTTTTAAGTTCTTCTGTTTCTTAATACATTGTAGCTAACAATTACATAATTTCTAAAGCCTATATCATATCTATTAAAGGAAAATACAATTGTATTTGCTGCATGTGACCTACAAACTTCAATATACATGTGTATATGTTGTTTACTGATATAGTCATGGACAACAAATGTTTATACGAAGGCTTTCCTTATATAATGACTCAGAGGAAATCATGTCCCAACCCATGCTTACAATCGTAAACAAAATAAGCTAAAATAGCAATAAATCATTGATTTTATTTTCAAGCTTATTCATATTTTATACAGTTTGATAATAAGCTAGGACAAACTTGTTGATAATAATATAACCTGACTAACAAACAAAATCTCAAATCCTGACATACATTATTTCCTGTACTGAACTCAGACCACTTGGTAAACAAAAATAGGACATTTCTGTCTCAAGTAAAAGGCAAAACGCAAAAGAAACAAGAAACGTTCACATGTTTAAATTTGATTAATAATCATTTTTTGCTTCTCTTTTTTTCTTTTTCATGCAGCAGTAAATGTGGCAAAATGAGTTATTTATTTCATTATTATATTTCATTTCAAGTTACTGATGGGAGGCATATTTAAAGTTAACTCAACACACTTGTTCACACACTCAAACACAGTTTATTTATTGAAACAACATATAATGATATCCTCAATGATATTGACATGTGTACAGATTCAGTCTGGGTACAAAGTTGGCACAGGGCGAGTACACACAGTATTGAGTAATCTCTTTTTGAGTAAAAAACATTAAATTTGGGAGTAGCTATCAACAATTCAAAGTAAAACTAGACCTATCACTGAAGGTGATTAATACCCCCACCAGCAACTTTGACTTTTTGAAAAATAAGTAGTCTGAAGAAAAATTTCAACACAAACTATCAACTGTGTACATAAAAATACTTCAATTAATTGTAATCCCAACTGGGGTCTCCTAATAAGCTTCCTTTTCACAATTTTTGATTACAATATCTCATTCCTAACTCTAGTTATTTTCCGGAAACCATTTTTCTATTTTAAATAACACTGTAACAGTGACCTTGACCCTAGGGGGTCCAAATGCAATACCAACTCAAGTCTTCATAAAAGCTTCCTATACACCAAATTCGCTTACAATATCTAATTCCTAACTCAAGTTATTGTCGGGAAACCATTTTTCTATTTTTAGTAACGGTGACCTTGACCCAATGGGGCCAAAATGCAATACCAACCCAGGTCTTCATATAAGCTTGCTATATGCAAAGTTTGATAACAATATCTGATTCCTAACTCTATTGTCCGGAAACCATTTTCTATTTTTAGTTACAGTGACCTTGACCCCAGGGGGTCCAAATACAATACCAAACGAAGTTTCCACATAAGGTTGCAACAGACCAAGTTTGATTACAATACCTCATTCCAAACTCTAGTAATCTGCGGAAACCATGATGTGGACCGACAGACTGACCAACCGACCAACAAACCGACAAGCTGACTCCTATATACCCCCCCTTAACCTTGTTTGTGGGGGTATAAAAATATTACTGGAAGACATCATTCCAAAATGCCTCACAAATGGGTAATCCTATCTATATACATTCTTGCCAATTTCTCATATGTATGTCAAGCTATGCTACATTCTTTTTACATATTCTACTGTACTGATCAGGGGAAGTAACTGTTGTGTATAGTTTGCATTCTTGCTTGGTAAAGGGTCTGTGTACATTATTAACAAATATAACACCATAAAGTATTTTCATGAAACAACAATATGATTTTTGAAATGAATTTACTTATAAAGATTGTGTTCATCTAATGATCTTATTTTTACCTGTATTGAATCTAGAAGTCCTTCAATGGCAACTTTTCTGTGTGGAAATGTTCCCTCACCAACACACAGCTGTCCCAGGCACAGTGCTGCTCTCTCTTTACTCTAGATTAGAAAATATCTTGCTCATAATGACAATTTTAAATGCTTTGTCTAGCTAATAAACCACATTTGAAACAGAAACTGCCAATCATAAAGAACCTAAATGGTTTAATTGTATTTACTATATCTCTAGCCAACAAGAATTCAAATCCTGCATAGAATATTGAATGAATGTGAGGAACTAGTACAGCTTGCTTTAAAGAATGTGACAGAAAGTAAAATCATGCTGTTGTTGTTTTTTTTAACAACAAAAGATGTAAGTTTGTGATATAAGGAATACTGAATTTAAGCAATAAATTGAAAAAAAGATCCTTATGTTAGGAAAGAAGATTAACCTTTGATGTTTCTTTTCCAGACTTGATAATGGAGACAAGGTTTTTCACAGTTGAGAGTTTTGTTATTTCCCCATCATCTGAACTTTCACCACCAGGGGGCAGTGGTAGTGCTGCATTACGCCCTATCTCACCAATGGCTTGACATGCACCTCCACACAACATAGGGTTTGTCTCCTCAGATACTTTAACTAGCCTTGCTGAATAACAGATTTATTATACCACTAATAACTAAACAGGTGAACATGGTTCATTAATTGTAACTTTTATAATGGTGGCCAAAGGAAGAATCAGGATAAAAACATCCTGTTTATTATTATCAATATTATGACTAAGCCCAGTTTAATACTTTAAAATAAATGCTTGACAAATATATTGATAGTAAAAATATTTAGACTGTATAGGATGGTCTGCTTATGACTATGTCATGTCATTCTTTTTAAAACTCACACTCAAACAGAATTTTTACACTCAAACAGAATTTTTCATACATTTATCATTAGTGTGAGTGAAAAAATCTACCCCTTAGTAATACAAGTAATACAATTAAAAACGTAAGACAAATTACTTTTAAATAAGATACCAACCAATTGCAAGTACAGACAACTCTATCCTCTTTTCAATCTTCTGCCAGAGTGAGCTCCCTTGACTTTCTTGATTGCATCTGCTTCTCAAAAGCTGTCCAATCAAATACCCCAGTGCCAATAATCCTCCATGTTGTGTTTCTATATTCTTTTACATAAAAAATAGAAATACATTAACATTTCTGTTTCTTATTGACAGAACTGTAACAGCAATCAAAAGCAACAATATTGTTGTTAATGATATTGATGAAGTAAATGATTTTAATGATTTGTAATTTTTGGAACTGTTGTAAGTTCTACCAAGTACTCAGGGGGCATTTCCTTTTTTGTTATTTTCTTTAATAAATAAGGAACATTGTCCTTCATTCTATTGTTATGCAATGAGGCTATTGTATGTTTACCATTATATGGGCCCCAAAGCTATTCTGAATGATTGGCAGATGGATTAATGGAAGGACAGATGTGCAAATGGAATAAGAGGTCATTTCTTTCATGATTTTCTTTCGCTTCATCCAGGGTCATTGGACCCTCATTGAATGACCCTTATTCTATTGTTATGGAATGAACTCTATTGTTATCTTTTGTTCTGTTTACAGTTAGCCAGCTTTTTATTTTCCATAGTGAGAAGCTATAAGAATTCCCCTTTGGGGAGGCAGAAAATGTCCCTTTACTATAAAGTAATTCTATTTATTCAACATTGCACAATACCTTATCTGATAGTGAAGTATGAAATGAAGTGAGAGCTTCAAGAATCCTGTCCTCATCTTTCTGTTTACAAATCACAATAGCATACAAGTTGGCAGCTAAATCTCTTATATCATCTTTCATGGAAAACACAAATGTCTGTAACAAAAAGTCAACATTGTTTACTGTATTCTTGAAAACACTTATCATATATTATATAAATGTATGTAGAAATCCTACTTGGTAAAAGAAAACCTATAGGGGTCATAGTCCCCTATCATCTTTAACTTACAAGTGATAGTTTAAATTTCTTTCAGAGGGACAATCAATTAAAATCTTCATGGAAAAAGTGATGAGAAATAATTTTTCCATCGTATATGACAACATTACCTTTGGTAGAAAATTTCTTTCAGAGGGACAACATCTTCATGGAAAAAGTGAATTGACAGAAATTATTTTATCATATATGACTACACTGCCTTGGACAGAAAATGTGTAATCAAAGAATATAAGCATGAAAATATTTCAGGCAGAATGGGTAATTAACAAAATTTAAAACAATACTTCACAGAAATATTCAATGTTTACAGAGTAAGACATACAGCAAGTCAAAAATGCTTATCAATATCTTTAACTGACAAAAAACACAATTTTTATAATTTAAATAAATTGTGATTTTGATAGATTATCAATACTTGTTATTGGGTAAAGTTTAAATATGTGAAATCAGATGAGAACTGAAACCATTACTCATCCACTTTAAATGACATAAGATTAATCAATAAACTATTATAGATGGTCACCCAATGACAATTCCTGTGAAGTTTGGTCAAAATCTAACAAGTGGTTTTGGAGGAGATATTATTTAATGAAATTGTGGATAATGATGTAAGACAGGTAACATGCAATCATAAAGACTACAACTCCTCAGCACACTGTGTATTCCTACATTTAACTTTAAACAAACATTGTATACATGTACTTTGCACTCTATGTGTTAATTAAAATAACCTCTACTGAGGTAAAAAGTTACCAACAGCATCATTCTTCACAGCCTCAAAACACTTGGTGAGTAAGTATTGATCCAAAATTTAGATATGACCATCAACACCAATTTAGATAAATGTACTTTCAAAATAGTATATTCTTTCTTATGCAATAACAGAATGATTCAATAGTAATAAAGTAAGCTTTTTGGTGTTTTTGTGATTTTTTTAAACAGCTTTGGTTCAATAGAATGGAAACTATTGTCTTTTTGTTGTACCGGATTTCAGCCGCAGAATAAATCATTTATCTAACGGTTAAAAAGATATAAAAATGAATATAATGTTCTATTTAACACATTAAATGCCTCTTTATGCTATATTTATATACTAAATACAATTTTTACGGAGTTGCAAAAGCGGAATGGGTATGTGATTTGACACATTTCATAAAGAAATATGCTGTAGTCACCAAGGACTTTAACTCAGAAATCTGATGTGTATACACCTCATAGTAGTCTCTCCCCAATGAGATAATTCTTTCCCAATGAGATAAAACACTTCCCAGTCAATGAGAAAATACTCTCACAATGAGATTATAAGTTTTTAAGATATAAGCCTTTTTAACACCAGGGTAATGTAATACTCTGTAAGACAGCACACACCAATGTTCTCAGAATATGATAGTAAGAAAAGGAACACCGCTCAGTAAGAAAGGAGACCTGTGCCTGTCATGTTAGACAATCCCAGAAGATACCATTTTGAAGATACCAACTTGCACACAAAAACTTAACAGAAGTGTTATTGTGACACCGGCACAGAGGTGAGTACACAAGCCTATCCTATTCTTTCAATAGTCAAGCTGAAAATAATTATATTAACTCAAGATCTTGTAGTTTCTAAAGAAGACTTTTCTTTTATTTTAAGTTTGAATAACAAATACCTTTATCCAGGGAAGCTGATCAACAAACATGTCAACAAGATGATCTTCTGCCATGGCAACAACTTCCAGTAAACAATACATTGGTGTAACACCTAAACCAACAAAAGAAACCAAATTACATGTGTTTTTAAAATTTTAAAAGCACTCTACTGAAGTTTTTAGACATGACATGACTGGTATTATTTAATTTTGAGATTTTTATATTTGATTTATGTCTATACCAATAACTTGTATGCAAAATTTCATATAATAATTTTTATTGTGCAAACTGACCTAAAAAGGAAAAGTCTGTAAACACTTTCCTACTCAAACAGGCTAAGAGTCATACTACATAATAATAATGAGCCGCATCATGACTAAACCAACATAATGGGTTTATGACTAGCATGGATGCAGACCAGCCTGCTCGTTCGCGCAGTCTGATCAGGATCCATGCTGTTGGCTACCAGTTTTGCTACTTGTAATAGGGTTGGTAAGCGAACAGCATGGATCCTGATCAGACTTCGCGGGTGGGCAGGCTGGTCTGGATCCATGCTGGTCGCAAACGCATTATGTTGGTTTTGTCGTGACGCAGCTCATGTCAATTTTCAACTTATTTTTGAGTATACTTCTTTATCATCTCTTTCATATATTAATTTCTCAAGTACCCAAGTTGATCTACTAAGATATTTTTTCAATTTTATGTTTTTACGGTTTTTGTACCTCAATGGCATTCCTTTAATGTTATTAAATTTACTGTATCTAAAATGTTTGCATTGGCATATGGGTAAGTAATTTTGTTGTTGTTTTTCTTTACCTGGGTTTAAAATTTTCAAATCAATTTTTCAAAATTTTATCTCAGCATGAGACTGGAGTATAATGATAAAGGAACTGTTTATTCACACATTGTATTAACACTATATCTATATCAATGAAAGTGTAAATCTAAATTGTCTATCATGAATTTTTTGCCTGTACTTTGGTCATATTGTTTACGTGGAAAATGTCATTTTGTACCAACGGAAACTTGTCAAAATAACAAAGTTTCTTTAAGGATAGGAAAAAAAGAGATGAATTTGAAAAACATACATGTATTTTGTATATTTAAATATACATGTAATCAAATCCTGAGTCCTAACTGCCAATACAAAATACTGATCCAGATTTAATCATATACATTTTAAGTATTAATATAGATTTGAGGCATTAACTTGATCATCAAATGACTTCCAACAAAATTAAAAAGTAATGATTCATTTTGTTATATATAAACATTCTGTAAACACACAATCAAATGCGTAGTTTTTTTTATAGCTACTGGTCGGAGAGATAACTCCGACGCATAGATAACCCTGACACTTGAGAAATATAATTTCTTTAACTTTGTTTTTTAACAAAAAAGCACATGGTCACCTAGTAGTATAGGAGCAGGGCAGAATGTGATGATTTTTTGTAAGTTGGTAAACTTTTTAATATTTTTCAAATAACCGAAACTTTTCGTTGGCAAAAACTGCTTCAAAACGTTCTTTTTACTAAATTACAATGAGGTTGTTAGAAATGTATTGACCACAGGCCACTGACTTGGGAAATATTTTTGAAAACTTGTTTTTACATCAACAAAAAATAGATAAAACATATAAGATGTAAAAATAAATTAATGATGCTGATTTTCCTGTCATTTTTTACTTAAAAATTTAAGTGACGACTTTATCTACTGTTGAGGGGTAAAAAGACCATGTTTTTTATACCCCATTCAGGACCTTAAAGAAGTACCAATTCTCATTTTCATACATAATTTTTGTAGTGTAATGTAAAGTCTTTGAACCGAACTTTATTTAGGTGGTTCAATATTTAAAATATACAGGAAGATAATTACGATATTACAAAAAGTATGTGATTTAGTGTCGGAGTTATTTCTCCAACCAGTATCACTTTACATTGCCTATCGCTGTATTACGTGTGGCAAAGTGATTAAGTCAAATCAACTTACCCTTGGTAGTGTAACTTTGAATCTGATAAAAAACTTTAAATTCTTGAAGGTATTTACACAGCTTAAATAACAACCTCCAAGCAAATGACCTTGCCCCAGATTAAAGGATGTAAAGCTATATGTAATGAAATACTTTAATGAAATCTAAAAACTGTAAAATTTTGTAGGTTTCACATTCTTATGGTCGATTCTCGAAAGAGTTGTATCATTGATGTTCCTGTTATTTAACACAAATGAAAACTGTGTGTAAACTTGATTTGTATCTTGTATGGAAGTCAAAATGTTACTTTGTTTATTATGCTACCTTTAAAACAAATAATTTCACATTTGGTGCTATTTTCTACAGGTGATAAGCATTTAATATGCTTTAATATGCTCTAAAATCATTATTCACATTAATTGAACTCATATAATTATGCCCTTTCTAAAGAAGGGAAAATGTATTCATTTCTGCTTAAAATCCATTCAGCCTGGAAAATTACATACAGTATGCTTGCATAAGAATACATATGTTACCAAATTTTCAGAATACTTAAGCCAGAAAAAAGCAACTTGTGATGTTAACAACATATACACCTCCAGTAAATATGAAAAAAAACCTGGCATGATTTGCTATATAAAAGCCATAGTCAAATAACTTAGGTAATGTCAGTGTTTTGAAATAAGAATGTTTATTTCGATCTACTTTCAATTTGTTACTTTATTATTTTTTTTAATTTTCAGTTTCAAAGTTTTGAGCTAATAAAACAATTGCATGTATAAAGCAAGGAGGTGGTAAAAAATGTATTTCTCACCTCCAACAGCTTTGAGAAGAAGTTGTACAAGGTCTATGTATGTTTTGACTGGACTAGCATCCAGCCTGCTTCCAGTCAGAAGGGTTTTAACATATTTGGATATTTTCGGGGCTTGATCTTTCATATCTGCTATCCCATCCATGTCAGGTTTCAGGCCAGCACTGTGTGCGAGACACGCTCGTAGGTACAATAAGACCTCGTTGAATGCTGCTGGACTGAATGGTAATGTATGGTTGGCAACAACAGATCTGTTCTGTGTTGTAATACGAATATCAGCCTGAAAAAATGGGAAAAAGAGGGTCATAATATCCCTAGATTGGTCATCTTGTGTAGTGGCATCTAAGAACCAAGGGACATTAGCTTATATTAATTTTGTGACATCCACTAGGCAATGTTACACGCAAATATCTGAATAAGAGAGAAGTTATCTCTACATCATGAAGTCTTATACATGCATGTTTAATGATTATCCTAAAACTGGTAATGTAAAGTAAAAGACTTCCCCCCGTTCCCATTTAATATGAGTCAATGCTACAAAACCGACACTTAGGCTTATGAAATGGTTTATATAACTGTTGTACAGATACCTAAGGCAATATTTCATGCCAAATATCAAATCTCTAGGCCCTACAGTTTCACACAAGTAGATTTAAATGTGTCCCTATAAATGTCTATGAAATCTAAATGTCAATCAAAGCAGACTAATCACAGGGCCTAGATGTACATATTTTTTTTAGGTGACTATATGGTCTTGATATATATCATCTTTTAATATATACCACATTTGGCAAAATAGGTTATAAACACTCCTTTGGTAAAAGTAATAAAGTAGTCCAAATCTGATAACTACATTTTTGAAAAAAAAAGTCTCAAGGTGAAAAACTTCATGCATCCATCAAAACAAATAATATAATTTTTTGAGAACAGTATTACCTTTTCCTTGATATATTCTACCATGTTTGTGAAGTTTGGGAGTACAGTTTCAACCGGTTGAGTAGATTGCTTCTCACTAACTGGTTGAGGGTGTAAACCTTTCATAGCTTCTATACGAATATCTTCTTTCCTATATAATAAAATAAGATTATTTTTATCATACTATATCTCCAAAAAACGTAAAAAATATATTTTACATAACAATAAACCTTGTAAAACAATTTAGTAATCATTAATTGTAGACACAGAGTTTGTCAGATTAAAAGGATAAAAAGAGGATCAAGTTCGCCCTAGATTGGTCACCTGTGATTGACTGCTAAAATAAGTACATAAATCTTCAATACAATAGCAAATCGTATGATCACACAGGTTGCGACTTTTTTATCACAGCTGTATTATTGATAAGATTTTAGTAGAGATAGGCTAGGAAAAACATGCCAAATATCTAAGGCATCTTGTTTACTACTAGAAGATTTAAATGAGATTTCCGAGTATGTTTTTTAAACTAAATTACCCTAAGATAGTGGCCAATTTTGACCCAAGGGGCATCATTCATACAATTATTAGAGGACCATAAGGTGATGTTACATGCTAAACATCAAAGACAAGTTTATTACATAAGTCAATGTAAAGTAAATGACACCCAGGAGGGAGCTTTTTTAAAATCCAGGGGCATGTTTTATATTACTTTTCTAAGAGCCTGCAGGCCTTTTCCACAAAAAGATTTTAACAGTATTTTCCTATATAATCCTACATAACCTTGTTTTCCAATATTATTTTTTATAATAATAATAATCTAAATGACCAAAAAGCTCACCATTGTGCACTTTGTGCTAAACTGAGCTAGAAAATATATAAAATAATAAAAGGTTGAATACATACTGATCACCAGCAGCCAGTAAGAGGATATATCTGGAGGTGACATGGTCCTGGGGAAATATACGCTCCGAATACTGCACAGCCATCATCCTAGCCTGTGGTTCTTCCTATATAACAACATCATTCATAAAAGTAAATTCTTACTCTTTAATATTTTGTCAATACAGTGAAATGACTTTCATGATAAATTGCTTTTATTGAAATTTCTTGTTTTCTTACTTTTACATCTTATTCTCATTTTCATGAAGAAGCTGTAGTCTTTCTAAACAGATTTCTGTCACAGATTCAAATTATGTATTCAATTCAATTCAATTCTTTATTCAGCATATGATCATTACATGTTCGTCGCCTTTAAAGCATGGTCAGACAGCAGACTGGCCTATCGCTGGTGGCAAAAGCAAATAATGGCAGCAGGGCTGAGTGGTTAACATGTCAGACTAATAATCTAAGGATTGCTGGCTGTGTGGGCTCAGACCCAACAAGCTGTGCAAGCTGTTGTTTGAGGTAGAATTTCCTTGAGCAACACACTTTACAGTTATTGCTTAGTACTGGTTGGTTCTAGGAATGAATTTGAGGACGTTTAATAAGCTTATAGCTTCCAACACAATTAAGCTAAAAAAATTCGTATAAACTAAAAGCTAATCCCTTTTGATTTTAGCAGTGCAATTGGTCATAACAGTTACCTAAAAAGTATCGCTTTTTTTCCTCTCCATCTTTTGATTATTATCATTCAATACTGTAATAATCAATGAGCTAGCATACATTTAATACATAAATCTTACCCTCTTAAACCAGAATATAAAATCAGTCAACACAAAATATAGTGGAGGTAAAGTACATGTACTGCAAGGTAAACAAAAAGTTAGGTAACCTTGTCAATTGCTTCCATTAGTAATGCTTCCATGATTTTCATGTTTGATTCATTTAAATCTTTGAATGCATCAGCCATTAGGGACAATGCCTCCTGTACTGCCAGACGCATTTCTGAATCTACCTGAAATTACAAATAATTATGGTTACTATTGTCTGTTTTTTTTGTTATACATGTCAAAAGTTTTTAAGATATAAGCCTTTTTAACACCAGGGTAATGTAATGCTTACAAGAGCTGACTGTAAGACAGCACACACTGTTCTCAGCATATGATAGTAAGAAAAGGGACACAACTCAGTAAGAAAGGGGACCTGTGCCTTTCATGTTTGATAATCCCAGAGAACAAGTCCTTGAAGTTTCATCCCATTTCCTTCAGTAGTTTTGGAGATACCAACTGGCATGCAAAAACTTAACAAAAGTGTTATGGTAACTCCAACACAGAGGTGAGTACATAAGCCTATCCTATTCTTCAATAGTCAAGCTAAGTATGATATATGTTAACTCAAGATCTTGTAGATTTAAAGAAGACATTTTTATCATAAGTTTGAATAACATATACCTTTATCCAGGGAAGCTGATCAAAAAACTTCTTTTGAAATTACCTTACAAATACAAATTATTTTTGTTTGTTTGCTAAGTTTAGTTGAAAAAGGAGCCAATTTCAAAGAGTTTTCCATTCACACACTGACAAGCAGTTAACCAACAAATGATTATGTCCCAATGCTTAACTGTTCATAGTATTTATTTTCAGTTTCACACCAACGTTGTAAAGGTCACACAAGGACTTTCCAGCTTGACTGGCAGAGGAAGACCTTAAGTATTCCATAGTACATTATTTCAGGCACAAAATGGGCATATGAGTAGAACCACCAACATTCCATAAGCTAGCTTCCTTAAAATAATGTATCCAAAGTCTTTGGTGAGATTCAAACCCGCAGCAGAGAGGCCAAAACTTTTAACATCAGCAAATGTAGGTCTAAACACCTAGCATCATCTCTTATTGGTACCACCATTTAAATCATTATACATGTAACGAAAGATTATCAATCGATGAAATACTGATATTTAGGAATAAGAATATGTACCTTTACTGTTGGAAAAATAATAAATTCTCATATTAAAGATATATAAATACAATACCTGACACATGACATGGAAGAAGACTTGTACGAGCGCTATATTTGAAGCCACAAGTTGTGGGAACTTATTCACTAACTTGCCTATAGCTACATAGCCCAGACTCAATACCTTGGCATCCTGTAACAAATAAATAACATATTCAAGTGCCTGTTTGGGTTTTTTTTTGTATTAAGTTTTAAAAACACACAGAAGCTTTCTCCAACCTCAACTTGTGTCCATAATGTACAATATGAAAAACATATGTAAAACTGGAATAAACTCTTTCAGGGATGATTTTATTTCACTTCATGTCAAAAAATTTCTTTTCAGATTTATCTTTAAAAGAAAACTTAGCAAAAGCATTATTAATAGTGGATCACTAATTTTCATGGTTTTTGTGGATATGTCCATCCACAAATTTTCATGGTTTTCATGGTCTGCGGTATACTTGCATTTCACTTTTTTGCAAAAATACATACAAGCCATGAATTTAAGAACAAATGAAAATATCCCTTTTCACAAAACCACAAATCACAGTATATCAAGCTTATTTTGTTACACTTTTGTCAAAAAGTCATAATTTTGAATGAGCAGTGAAAAAGGGTTTCAAAAAGGTTTTCCTTATGTCGCAAATTCTACATAGTTGTCTTATTTAACCTGAATGGGGAAAAAAGAAAGACATCAGGCTTGCCATACAATATCCTAATAAAATGCTGTTAACATTGATTATGTACCAAAGTTATACTGGCACAATAAAACCCTATATCGAGTTTCAAGTCCTACTGGGGGAGGAAAACCTCAGGCTCCACTATGTTAAGTAGATTATGTATAAGCAAGCACCTGTATAGGACAGCTTACCTTCTGTATGCTAGCTGGATAGCTTTTTAAGATGAAAGACCCAGGTGGGATTCAAACTCCTAGTATCAAGGGGCAAGTGGGCAGAGCTTAACTTTGTGGCCATTAAGAATCAAATATTAACAAAGATTTTCACTGATTATATAAATATTTTACCTCTTTTCCCTCTTTCACTAGGTTGATCAACTTGGTTTGTAATACAGGACTTACTGCTATAAACTTAATATCACTGGAACTGCAACTGGAAGAATTCATATGCAAAAATAAATAGCTATTATTGTAGAAAAACATTGCCCAGTAAGTCAACAACCTGTAGCACTCTTCTAATGTAAAATTCTCATATCAGCCTATGCTGGTAGGTTCAAACATGCCTGAAAGGTCTGCTATAAATAGAGGATATTGAATGAGGTACTCATAGACAGTGAGTGTAGGTTCAATACTGAACAAGCTGATTAAAATAAATAATAAAATGTTTTATTCAACAAATACAATGAATTAAGTATTTAATCTACATAAATTTAATATTATATTTATCACAAATCCAAAAAAAGAACGGTGTATGGTTAAAATAGTCATTTTTCATTGACCCACCTACAGTATAATGCTAACATTAGCTCGCTTTAATGCTATGTTTGTATATAACACAAATGATGTCACATCAAAGTGTTTTTAAGCTAGCGTAATATCGTTTTTATTAAATTACTGTATCACACTCTTGCTCCTTGGTTTATGAGATAATATCAGGGCTCCCATAAAGCTTCAAACTCCCGAAGTCAGACTGCAAAATGTCTAACATTGGAAGTCATATTATATAGGTAAACAAGGAGAAGTGTTATGTTTTGGAAGTCACAAGCGAAAATTAGGAGAAAATGACTCCCAAACTTCCACTTATGGAAGCCCTGTATTATTATGTAAGTTTCAACAATAAGTAATAGCATCTTTAAAATGTAAATATTACAAAGTCAACATACACCAACATATTTTCTGAACTTTTAATATGTCCACATAAAATGATATAAGCAGTCCCTATCTGACAAAAAATATATATTAAATACTAAATGGCATATTTTAGCTAGAATTATCACATTTAGCTTTACCTTAGGACGAGTTAAAGGTCGCCTATTTAACAACTCTCTCTTTTTTTGCCTATTCCTCAGCAAATAATGGAAAACTTACTATAAACACATATGATGAATCATCTGCATGGCATATACCTTCAGTTTTGTGTTTGTGTTCTGACCATACAAACAATCAAATATCAGCTGTAAACACAAGGCAACTTTGTAAAAATTATACAATTACATAAATGAAAGTTGGAAGTCAAATAAAACATCTGTATTTTTATATAGAAAGAAATCTCTGAGGATCCTTGAAATTCTTGTTGTATGACAGTTCATAAAATTTTCACCCATGCTATTAAATAAATTTACGAAGACATTTTGAAAAATTATTTCAACTGTAAATGACATTAAGTCCAAATACAACTAATACAGTGATCTTATAAAATAACGAGACTAAAGTAGGACTCATATCTTATCATAACTAGCAAAACTTGCAATGTACATGTATTCCTTATATTGCAAGCAAATTTTTTACTAAGATGATACAACAGGATTTTTCCAAAGCATAAACAAATACATACCTGTATATTATAAGGAAAGAAATTTGCTGATTCTCTAGCCTTCAAGATATGTGGTAAAATTTTCATTCTTATTCTGGTGCAGGCTGGCACTCTTTTCATCTCTGGACGTGTTGCAGGCTGAAAGAAAAGAAAACTATTTTTGTCACGGGTACTTGTTTTGAGTCACACAACACTATAACTTTTTAGGTTTACTGGTGGAAGAAGACCTCAGATGTTCTTTTTTATTATCTTAGGCACAAGTGGGCCCCTGAGTTGAAACATCTGACATAAGGGACCAATTATCTACACTAGGGTCAATTTTAAACATTTTTTTTTGTGGTTGAACACTCTGCAATGCTATTATCCAAATATCAAAGCTATGGGCTTTGCAGCTTTTGACCAAATAGATTTTTAAACTTTACTTGGAATTCTTTTAACCCCTTGGATAGGAATTTATTTACAAAACAGCCCTACCCTGCCAAAGTTCATCAACATGTTAGAGTGGTATCACATGATATGCCATGTGAGATAACTTAAAAAGGATGTACATTTGTACCATATGACCCTAAAGTCGTACAAGTGCTCTTGATGTGAAAAAAATCAATTTACAGGAAGTATTTACGGAAATTTAATTCCAACACCGACCCCTCTGAGGAATCAGTATTATTGTTGTGAATTTCTTTTATAGAACTATTATGTATAAGAAATGCTATCATTTTTATTTCTCAAAAACTTATAATTTTTTGTATCTAGATACAGTATCAAAGAAAAAAAACCCGAACTCATTTGACATACAAATAAACTCTTGCTTCTTTTGTTCAGTTTGCAATAGGTGTAATTGTTGTGTTTTAGTATTTTGCATGGAGGTCAAAATACTACTTTTTTACGACAAATAACTGCATGTTTAGTGCTACCTTCTTCAGTTGTTAAACATATTACATGCTCTTTAACATTATTAAACACATATTTGACATTTTCTCAAGAATTAAAAATATATTAATTTCTGAGTTTAAAAAATTAACAAGATTTCCTTATTTCTTAATCAACTTGAAAGAGTCTCACAGCAAAGGGACCTGTTTTTGACAACACAAAAGGTACAATCCTGGGCATCTTGGCAGAGGATCATTTAACAATTCCTTAGGTAAATTTATATCCCATTCAAATAAACAAATTTTATCAAGATGTTTTCTCTATATGAGTACAAGGGAAAGTTACCCATCCCTCTATTTACCTTATTTTAAAAAAAAACAAAAACTAATCGAGCAATCTTTGTACCCAATAACCCAAAAAGCATTTCATCGAAATACAGTGTACATGTAATAAGTAGATCAAACTAAAAGGAAGTTTGCAAGGAAGGAAAGATCATTATCTAAGAAACACATGTCTTTGGAGTAAGTAAGATAACATCCTCCTAGGAGCAAAACTTAAATGCCCTGAGTTTTGAAAACGTGACTATCTTCAAGCAATACATCCGGTAATGAAAAATGAGAAGACAGGTGAATTCATGGTTCAATACTCCATCCCTGTTTTATTTAAAGAATCAGGAAGCCTTTTACTGCTATCATTTCTAGGATAATGACTTGATCTGATAACAATGCATAAAGACTGTTTGATACTTATAATCTGACTGCTCGAAATTGGTAAATACATGTAATAATCTCATTTTACAAAGTAAAACGTTGCCCCATACTTTACTTCATTGTTGTTCTATTTTTCTGGTCCTTCGGAATCATTGAGTGTTGAGAATTGAGAACCGCTCAAGACGGTGCTATGGGAAATGAGGGTTGTTGCACTTTTTCATTATCTCTGCAATTTCCATGTTATTTTGTTGTGATTAATGCTTTTGAGGGATCACTTTTCTTCCAGACTTTCCTTTTACATAGTATTATCATTGCTATAAACAGTTTTCAATTTTGAGTACTTTTAATTGGAAAAGTATTTATTTATACAGTCCACATCATTAAGAACCTCCTGGCATTATAGACATACCTCAGCCTACAGTCAGTTTAATGTTTGTGTAATTAATTGTTATCCTGTATCAAGCTTGACTGATGGTCCTCAGCTGTGTGAACTGTTAATTAAATATTAACATTTTTACGATAGAAATTAACTACCTTTACATTAAGTTCAGCTTACACATATTTAAACAGTGTACTGCAGAGAACTAAATTTTCTTTTTAAATTCCAGCCCAGTAATTTGTCTTCCTGTTAAGATCTCATATTAAAATATTGACTATTCTCGCAATTCTATACAAATAAAGAACAAATATTTCACAGTGAAAACTTTATGTAGATTATCTGACAGTATCTATAACGGTCTTACCTGTCCTTTGAGCACTATAGTCCAGAAAATCCCAAAACAATGCGTTAGATAGCCTAATCATTTCAAATCTTACAGACCTGTAAACAATGAAAAGGTATTATGAGAATACGCAGATATCTATGGTAATAACATGCGTTATAACAGTATCTTTAAAAACCACGAGTAACATTTAAGCTTTTTAGTTGAACAAAGTTTTAAGTTCGGATGATTTTTTATGTGATAGTAACATGTAGATGCTAATAAAAAAAAATTAAAAAAATCAAACAGCTCAAAAGAAACAACTGTAGCTTTTTCAGACATGTATTTTTTTCTAAAAAAATCTAAATATTTCTGGGACATCCCTGGTATATATATATATTATTACAGTTTAAACAGGCACTATTTACTGTTGGCATGTATTAAGGTATCAACTTAAATGGAATGTCTGTAAACATTACGTAAGACATTATCTTTTAAGAAATTACACAAATTTGTCCCATATATTTTCATTAACTCTGCTATTGGAAGCAGCATGATATACATGTAAGAATAAAATACACTATACTGGTGTTAATGAGGCCTTCAACTTTCTTTATTGATTTTTAATGCAGGGAATGAAAGCAGAAACCAACATTGGTGGATGTCATAGAGGACTCATGCTAAGCTGTTGGTCACTTTGTTGGCCATTTGTGATAATTTTATAATACACATGCAGGCGATTAATATTATAGTTTGGTGACAGAACAGTTTGATGACAAAATAAATGCTAATTTCTGTAACCAAACTGTAAAATTATTCGCCTACATGTGTTTTATAAAATTTTCTTGCATATCAGACAGGATTATTTACCGTTTACACCGGTGCTAAAAAAACCCTATCTAACATCCCCATACAAGACAAGTCACGTGCTTTAAATGACGTTGTTGCTGCGAGCCTTTAATGAATAGATTGCGTTCTCAGGATGACGTCACTTAACCATTATGAATGAAGTTGTATGTTCACAAGAAAAAAGTGCATAATGAGAATATCAGTTTTCGTGATTTCTGTTCTGAAAATAATTGATATGTAATATGCAAGAAAAAGAATCAAGCATCGGCTTTTGGTACAAATGGGAATATCTAGCTCTCGGGTAACTGTTTAGCAGAAACTCAGTAGAGCCATGTTACCGCCGTAAACAGTCACCCTTGAGCTAGTTATTCCGGTCTGTACCGGCAGCCAGTGTAAGATTCATAATATCACAAATGGCCAACAAAGTGACCAACAGCTCAGCATGAGTCCTTGAATATTTTGATAATTTTTTTACCAAAAAGAAAGATTGGTAAAAATGCATTTAGGCTCACAATAACTGGAGGAGACAACACAACGGAAAACTTACGTAATAATCTTTCTCAGTTCCATATCAGCGGCTGTAGCAACACTGAAATATACAAATAATACTGGTTTATTTCAAATATTATTTGGAAATCTTACATGGTGGGATGTTTTCTGGTGAGGTGTTGTCCATATTCTATACCAACACTTCAAAATATTTTCCATTGTATAGTTCATGTCATAATTCATAAATATTATTATCTCCTTTAGGCAGGTTAAACTGACAGCCAAATACTGTGTAAGTTGATATTTTTTGTCACTGCCCAAAAGTGGTCGTTTTATTTGCTGAAATATTCTTTTTCTTGTTGACTCTGACAATTAATTTTCATGATTCATTCCCAGCCAGGATCTATGCAGATTATTAACATTGCAAAACAAAAAGAAAAAGACTACAAGTTCAAATGAAAATTCATTTTTTTTTTGTGTATTTCTTAGGCCAACTTACGTTAAAAGCATTTAAGCATTTTCATTTTCAGGTCATTTTGCAGCAACAAAATACTCAAGAAAAAAAAAATGAATGAGCTAATGATCTGAAATTTTATATACAAGTTTTTGGTCCAGATTGACATCAAATAGTATACAAATCTCAAAATATTATTTCCAGCCCTTTATATCAAAAGAACTCAGTAAAGTATTAATCAATTATGTTACATTTTTTTCTTATAATATACAAAACAATGTGTGCAGAAACAAATTTTATCTTTTTAATCTCTGATAAATCAACAGTGAACTAACCTGTGCCTTGTATCAGCAGCTCCAATTATGTAATGACAAACAACATCTGATTCAGGGAATAAATCAGCCCCCAGAAATCTAATGACACCTAGTTTAACTTTCTCTAGCTGTTCCGGTTGGTAAGGGTTATCTCCCATCACACGTCGGAATGAGGAAATTGACAATCCAGGTGGCGCTGCTGGCTGTGGAGTGCTGTCACCTGTAGGTGCCGTGGCAGGTCGCCGCGCCTGAGCTGCTTGTATCTCAGCAAGTTTAGTGTGAGATCTACAGATATTAAAACAGTGCTAAATAATAACAGATTAACTGAATGTATCTCTATTCTTTACTGTAAAACAGTCATGTGATGCAAAACAAAAGCAACAGTGTGACGCTGATGCCAAATTCATCACCGATACTTACTCCCATGTGAATTAGATATCTCTCTACTTTATATCTGTAGATATAATAGTCAAGCTTGAAAAAGCTTTATATTGAATTCAGATATATCCATACTTGAGTAGTTAAAGCCATGCTGGCTTGTGCCTGAAATAACGCACAAAGAGGCATCAGAGGTCTTCCTCCCTAAGTAAAGCTAAAAAATTACCATTTGACCTTTACAGTGGTTCAAAAGAGTTAAAATCAAACAAAACAAACAAACAAATTCAGATACATACCCATATGGCACGAGCAGAAGGTCTAGCATATAGTCCAACAAAAGTTTGGCAATACTTGGGTTACTAACAAAACTGAATTTTTCCTTTCGTTTATCCATGTTCTGTGGAAATTCAACCTTCTCCAGTGCTGGTATTACTAACTGCAAAAAGCTGAAAGAATACTCACTATTTAAATAAATTAGATTTTTTATAAGTTTTCATTTAAAGATACAATGTATACTATGCTCATCTTCGGGTAAAATACTCTTATTGCAGGAATTTATTGAAATCTAGAAAAAATCTTACTGAATATGTCTATTTTGAATTACAGAATTCACAAAGTATGTTTGAGAAGCTGCATTCCCTAAAACCTTACTTATAACAGCAGCATAGTATTTTGTTCTGGAACATTTTATTCTGTTTTTATAAAGCATCCATGTGTGTTATTTAATCACAGAAACATAACAATTCTTTCGAGAATCCACCACTGGATTATAAAATCAAGAAAATTTTACAACTTTCAAATTAATGAAAAAATTTCAATAGATAAAGCTTTTTACCTTTTAAAAGTGACAGACATAAAGTGTGAGTGATAATATTTAAGAATATCTAACAATACTGATAAAAGATGGAATAACTGATGGATTTTTTTTTTACTTTCTTGGTCTACACATTCAACATTATCACAACAGCTTGTTTTATTTTAGAATTTGACTACAAACAAACATTTGAGCCACGTCGTGACAAAACAAACATAGTGTGTTTGCAACCAGCATGGATCCAGACCAGCCTGCGCATCCGCGCAGTCTGATCTATGATCCATGCTGTTCGCTTACAAACCCTATAGCAAGTAGAGAAACTGATAGCGAACAGCATGGATCCAGACCAGCCTGCGCATCCGCGCAGTCTGATCTATGATCCAAGCTGTTCGCTTACAAACCCTATAGCAAGTAGAGAAACTGATAGCGAACAGCATGGATCCTGATCAGACTGCGCTGATGCGCAGGCTGGTCTGGATCCATGCTGGTCGCAAACCAATTATGTTGATTTTGTCATGACATGGCTCATTTACAGAAGTCATTATCTCTTCTTACATTTACTATAAAGACAATAAGTAACTTACTTGTCTTGATGGCTTGTTGAACGACCCTCTAGACAACCAATCAAAGCTGGAAGTCTTTCTGCCTGTTCCTTTATATCAAGTCGTGGATATCCCATCTTTATATAAATAACAGTGAAATTCTGAAAGTAACAGTAAATCATATTCAAAATGTATGTAAACAGATACATACAATTCTGTCATCGAGAAAGAAAACCATTTTGTTACCGACTGAACATTTCAATATTAATTTTCATGCAAGGCACAAGTAATTTTTTTGACTCAAATTTTTTCATCAAATCATAAAAACTATATATTTAAATTTCCTTCTTCATATAATATATTTATCTATGCATCAATTTGTAAATATACTGTATTAAAGTCAAGAAACTGGACATGGCAAGGGACATATGTCACTGCGTTCACTGAGCTTAATTAAAACATTACCTTTGACCATTTGACAATCAAATTGTTACAAAATAAAGCAACAAATTAAATCAATAACTTTACTGTCTTATTTATTTAACATTATTAGTAGTCTTCATTAAAAGAAAACACAAAATGAAATATTATTTTATGAATAAATCATTTATTGTTTACCGTAACTATGGATGAGGAATTGGGATCTTTATACTGTGTTATCAACTCATCTACAGGTAGTTGCACCTTTGTTCTACTCTTCAACCTCTTGTTGATATGTACCAGTAACTCCATTACCTGAAAATGATGACAGTGTTATATTATAATCCAAATCAAAGTATTCCTAATTAGTACCATGATTATAGCTAACAGTATAATCCACTGATGGAAGCTGACCTATGTGGCTTTAAACAGCTTTAATAACTATGTTACACTATATTTATAGACAAGCAAACAAAATTTTGTAGACCTCAGTGACCTTGACTCAATTGACCTTTTGTTTTACAGTGCACCAACACAGTTTAGGTGATGTGGCGCCGAAACATGAATTTCAAAGAAGTTTTTGGCTAACCTTGGCTGTTACAAACTTAAAGCGACACCAGGTGTCTAAACCACCTCACCTGCTGGAGATGAGAAATGCATAGATTCCAGTAATTCAAACCCATTTAGTCACCTTTTACAATCATGCAGGGTTAAACGATGACTGCAATTCTAATTTCCTTAACACGTTAACTGCATCAATATCTTTACCAATAGATTATGCATATTAATGTCAAAATGTAAAATCTTTACTGCTTTAATACCTGCATCACTAGATGACATTAACATTACACTTTTACAGTTCAGCATTACTTCCAAAATATTCTTAGGTTTTGACATAGTTGTCATTGGTGTTGTGTGTATATAAATAATGGGAATAAATGCCTTAGCCCAATGACGTCAACAAGCAAGATGGAAGGACTGTCAAAGGATGCATTTTGAAAAGGGGGCAAATGTCTGTATACCCTATAAAGTGTTTTGACATATATGACACACGATGCTAATAAGTGATAAGATATTTAATGTTTGATGTACATGTAGCCAGGGAATTACAACTTATTTATGAACATATATTCTTGATGTTAAGTTCTTAGTAATAATTTTTTTATTCATATAAAAATGTAAAAAATTTAAACATAACAAATATATTTTTCCTGTCAAACCCTATTTTTTCAAATATGCTGCATAACACTAACGCTACAGTAAATGATTGAAAAAAAAACAACAAAAAAAACCCCACTTAGACCACATACTTCCCCTAAAAAAATGTTTTAGAGGACATATATACGGAAGAGAAAGCACTGATTAAACTTTGACAATCCTCAGTAAGATAATATTTGTTTAACTTGATGTGCAACAATATTTATTAAATACCAAGGCAAGCTTCATTAGTAAATCTACTAACTTTATTTTACCTGTTATCACTATAGAAAAACAATAAACACTCTGATAAAACATGTAACTTAAGGAGTGTAACTAATAAAAGTTTTATAGTTCAGTGACCCAATATTTATGGGAGAACATCGATATGACCCAAGGCACTAGTCCAATTTAAGGCAGCACAAAATTTGAAAATGCAAAATGAAATGTGTGATTAACCCTACATGTATTGTTTTCAGTGCTTTTTTATTGGATATGATCTTAATAATGTAATTCATAACAACAAGCTTTGTCCTAAAATTTAACTTTTATTGGAACCTTCAGGACAATCTGTGCATGTGTCAAATAAAACACTGACTTGAAGCATTTTTGTCAGAGATTGTTATCAACCTCCCATATAGATTAGTCATTTATCTTACCTTTTTTCTAACACCCTCTTCTTTACTGTCTAGTTTAAGGAGAATGGGGGTTAGGAATCGACCAAGAGCTGATTCCAGCTGTTCATCTGTTTCAGCTGATCCTATCCGTAAAAACACCCTCTCTACAAGAGCTGGAAATAAAATACCTCATTTACATGTAGTTAAACTTTTCTTTAACTTTAAATCAGTGAACATTTTTTTACTTGGAAATTTATCAAGGCTTAAACAATGAAAATAAATGAAATGTGTATTTCATGTCACCAAACATGAAATATTTCTGTTTGAAATTTTTGTATTTTGAAAACATTTTTTTTTCTCAAAAATCCATATCATTTTTTCCATGAAGAAAACCATTTTATTAGTGTTACTTTAGTAATATAATCAAATTTTTATTCTAATTACCAATGATAAAAAAGGGATGACTACATGTAGCTGTTTTACTATTTCCAGAATTTCCTCAAACAGTATTAATTAATACTGTATCAAAATGAATGAATATTTTGACCACTGATAGTGATACCATAAATTGTGTGTTCCTTAAAGTTCAAAAATGAAAACTGATTTTTCACCAGTGCCTTTCTTGTTCAAGAAGATCATTTAATGTTGCAATTCGATCTGAGAAATTTTGTGCAAAAAAACTGTGATTTGTGGCTTTGAGTTGGAAATCCTTTTTTTGACAGATGTTATATTTTTTGAAAATATTTTTTAATCCTTATTTCATTGCTTGTTAAGAATTAAAAAACTTTAAGACAATATATTTATGGATTCAAGGATGTATTTAGAATAAAGGTGAGTCTTTTTTCCATTTGTTGTTTTTGCATTTTATTGTTAGATTATCGAGAACCAAATATTTCAAGATACCCTACAGGATGTATCCTGGTTGTACTATCTACCGGGAGGGTAAGCCCTATTAGGCCCACCATCATGTAATACAGAAAAAATCTAGGATAAAATAGTTATTTTCTGTAGAAGGTACCATTATTTGACAAAAATATCAATCATCCAAAAGAAATTTTAACTATACATCAAAAAGATAGTTCTGTTAATAACCTCATATGAGTGGCAGCCATCTTTGTTTTTAAGTACTTAATACCAGGAATGACTTTTAAGCAATCAATAAAAAGTTAAAAACATATGTAAGTGGTCCATTACTGTTAATGATACTAAAGTTCTATTCAATATTTATCAATTACCACACAGTAAAAGGGTAACAATTTGATAAGCATTGCACACACATTCAAAATATCATGTAATCAGAGCTCCAGATAATTTTTTTGGCCAAGGGGTTTTTACCCCTCAAAATTTAGAGTGAGGGGTAAAATGCAAATTCTGAAAAACTTAAGGGGTAAAATCTGTCAAAGAAGCATTTTGCATTTTTATAAGCAAATTAAACTTGTTGTTTTTGTATGTTTGTTTATTTTCTTTGTTTAGAAAACCCTTTACAAATAAAATATTGATTCAATGTGAAACAATACAAAACATACCCTGCAAAGTCAGCCTTCCAGAGTATACTGGAACTCAAGTTTAGGATACACAGCAAAATTATCAGGATTTCCATTTTCAAAATTTGGAAGTCAAAGACTTCAAGATCTCTGATATTGGAAGTCACATTATATAGGGCTAGGTAAAGAAGGAAAAGTATTAGATTTTCGGAGGTCACAAGCCAAAATGAAGGAGTAAATGACTTTCAAACTCCCACTAGTGGAAGCCTTGAAATTATTTTATTTTCTATGAGTCAATATTTTTCTTTCTTTATTTCTGTTGGCATGTATCTTATCATGTACTTAAGTTTGAACAATTATAGTTGAAATTAAAATTAAAGAAAAAATAAATAAGATTTTTTTTCATCTTTCCTTAAAAAAAATTGGTCTGAGAGAAAAGTGTCCGTAACTGTAGACTGGGTACGAAAATATTGAGTACAAAACTGCAGGTGAAAAACATGTTATTTTGTTCCCACAACAAAAGTGAAAGAAATTAAAATATATTTCTGTTTACATTGAGGCATAAGCATGTCAACAGATGCCTAAACAAACTTAATACTATGTTAACTCCTACGATGATTATCTGGCACATCAATAATTTCACAGGTTGATTTTACGTGAGTTATCTCCCTTCTGTACTTCCTGCTACTTTTGTTTTTAACATGCGTTGTTGACAACAGAATTTTTAGTTTTCAATGCAATAAAATGGAAATATATTGTATTTTTATGCTCAAAACATCCTCTTTCTATATATCGAATGTTTACACTTTCACGCTTAACTTTTGACATACAGGCGTATTTTCATTTTGTTGTGCGTAACTTTGACGCACGAATTTTGAAAGTGATGCGTATTTTAGATTTTCTATGCGTTTTTTACGCTTATACGCACACTATCTGGAGCTCTGATGTTGGGTCCAAATCGTTAGCAATATTACTGGTTTTTATCCTAAAAACACATTTATGTGAATAGGGTTATTAAAACTTTGAATTTTCTTCAAAAAATGCTATATTGTGTATGAAATTAATGTGAAAAACACTTGCATACAAAAGAATTTTTTTATATAAGTATTGTTTGTAATATCTGGACATTCCCAGTACAAAGTACCTCCCAGTATAAAGTATACTACTCCCCGTAGGTACCGCGTCCTTGCCTATTCAAGTGCAATCAGAAAATGTGTTTCTTTACACACTGAACGGGACCAATTGAATGATTCCATCATTAAAGTGAAAGTTGAAGTGCTGCTTTTTTAATTTGGATAAAAATTGTTAGAAATATTTTCATTTTAAATAAATTTCTGTCATTGATAGGAAAATCCAAAACTACCCGAGTGTGTTGGAAATATTTTTAAATTTTACCCCACATTTACCAGTTAAACTGATAATTTCATGTTCTGACAAGTGAAAGTCGTCTGCTGAAACTGTAGTGACGTCATGATATTTTATTGAAAAAGTTCTACTGAAGCCAAAAAGGGCCATCAATTTACATACCACGGTACCATAGTGCTCTCCGTTTAAGCTGCCATTCAAAACATGGCTGAATGACCATAGATGTTTCTAATTTAAATCATTGAGTTATTCTATGAATGACAGGTGTATTTTGAAGGCAAGATGCGACAGTTAAACACAATTTATTAAAATAGTAAATACAAGTTCTTTTTATGTGTACAATTTGCTGGAAATAATAAGAACAGTGGTACCATAGGGGACCATCCTACCTTGAGGATAGGTACCTGCTTTGAGATATTTTTGTCTCTAACAGGGTTTTACGGGACGCAGAATTCTGCGTCCCTATACACATAAATTTTGACATGTACGCATATAAGTTATCCACTTGCGTCCAAATGTACGCACAAAAATAATCCTAGACAATAGATATTATTGTTTCTGGCCCGACATGATTTTATCTCTTTCTTCTCGAAGCTCACAAGATTCCATTTAAATCTAATACAGTGAGCAGAAAATGCTTGCATTGTTTATTTCGGAAGTTAACATAATTGAAATCTACTGCGCATGCTATTTGCAAGTGCCCGCTGCAGAAACTGATGACGTTTATCGTGCAAGCTACAGTAACTGATGACGTTTACCGTAAAATCTATTTTAGGTAGCTGTTTTTGGTTTTTCTGTTGCTATATTTAGACGGACTATTTATAACAAGCAATTACTATTGGTTAGCGTATCCAATGCCGATGCGAATGTAATTTGTACATGAACGGCGATAATAAAAAAGGCAGTGCTTTTTGCAAACTTATTTTCATAGTGTTATAGAAATTAAGTCGCTGGGTATGTTATTACCGTTGGTGTTATAAATATAATGGTTTCGGCGAACTTAACTTTTGACTGGGACATCAAGTATGTCCCAACTTATGAGGAGGTGCAAAAGCGGTTTCGTCATCCTTTTGTTATATGATATTTTTAAAAACGCAACATATTTAGCTGACTGGTCTGTAAAAGTTATGTATTGTGTGTTTACTAGTTCAGCTAAAAATATATTGTGTGTTTACTAGTTCAGCTAAAATATTTACAAATAGATCAGTACAAATTTTCAGTCTGTTGGTGTAATCACCTTATCAATAACAAAATATGCTACAAAAACTTGACATTCCAGCCACTCACAGACTTATAAGCCTTGGAAATAGCACATGATATTATTGTAAAGGGCTACTAAAGGGCTATAAAAAACCTAGTGATAAAAGATATTGAAATCATATACTTCTTATGAAAACAGTACAATATACATGCATATCTCTTACAGGGTAAATAAATGATTTTAAGCAAAATAGAGTGGTCTGCATAGTCTTTTATAGTGAAAATAATTTTGGACCCCTAAAATTCAGGCCTGGACCCCTACTTTTCTAGGCTGTGCATCCACTGGACCCCTAAAATTTCAAAGAGATGTAAAACCCTGCTCCTATATTCATTTTCACATATAGTTAATGATTTATTTACGGGACTTACAAAGGCAATAGCAATTTGTATGAAATTTATTAGTTAAAAAGTATTTTATACATGTTTTATATAAATAGATTCTACTTATCCGGCATGAACATATCCGAAAATTAGTAGAAAAAGTCGGTGATGTGTAAAAATGAAACATTAAACTTCATAGTTTTGTAATTGTTAAACTAATGTATTAAATAGCCTTACTGTTTTCTTCAGATGTAGACATGTCTGTTGAGCAAAACTGAAAATCAAAAATGAAATTTCTTAATTTTATTTCAGCAATTCATGCCGAAGTCGTCAGACGCTTGATTTTCAATGGCTAAATTCCATCACCCGATTTTCGGTATTTCTGAAGGAGACGGTCCACTGAATTTTCGTACTATCCTATAGTAAATCCGTAACAATTAAGGCTTGATTCTGTTCTGAACAAATTGTTTTCAGAACAGGAACGTCATAGCTTCTACTTTAAACGATAATGCAATCAAAGTTAATTTCGCACAAATACATTAGCCCTGGCCTTGGAGTTGTTCTATAGCTTTTTATAGCCACTTGTGTGTATTCACGTGCATAGTATACGTATATGCTTCCTGAAAACTTAGTAAACAATAAAACACAAACAAACATGTATTGCCTTTTCTTACTTATTAAATGATATCCCAGGACCATGACAGTATTAAGGGCAAGGCTAGACTATTTGTAGACGACACAATAGTATATCTTACAATTCAATCAACTCAAGATGACTATACCCTCCAAAAAGACCCCAACAGTCTTGAAAACTGGGAATCCGATTCTTCCATGGAATTTAATCCAGATAAATACTGTTCCACTGTTTGGTATCCTTGGCAAAGTACAAACTAAACTAGTTCAAAGGTCAGCTGCCAGATATGTATATATATAATGTCTACAATGACAATAGAAGTGTGTCTAAAATGTAAAATGAACAGGAATTTTCTAAGTTTAAAAAATCATATACATAGAATAATCAGACTGGTTAATTATGTTGTGTGCACGATTTGATTATGTCATTCGCACCACATAGTAACTCTCATGCGAACGAACAATTTAAGTAACTCGTGCGCACGACTTAGTAACTAGTGCGCACGACATAGTTTCTCTTGCGTACCACTTAATTATCCCGAGGCACGACTTAGTAACAAGTATGCAAACTAGTATCTTGTGCGCATGGGATAGATGAAAAGACACATAAATATACATGTCACCCATGTGCTTAAACAGCAAATTTTTGTTCAAAATATTTTAAGTTGGTAGATTTTTTTCGTAAAACAAAATTAAACATTGCACTCGTTTCTGCAAAAAGCCACAATAGTTCATTAAAATGTGTAAATACGCCTGAAACAATCATTATCTTCTAAATGTTCCTGTCTAATAAAATGAGTTATAATGTAAAGATGATTTTAATATTTACAACTGAGCAATATAACAAATAGTAATTTCAACTGAAACACGAAAAAAGAGAGTGTAACACCTTTTATCTCGATTAATTAATTGTTAACATACTGTTTTCAAAATGGCAAAACTACATGAATGGGCGACGTCCGACCCATTAAATCTGATTTTGATTCAAAAATGTTGTTGTTTCCTTGTGTCATACACCAGAAAATACCTAAATGTTACAGTTCATGACATTTTATGCAATAAAAACATATTTCTGATCATGATCTGCGATGCTCGCTATTCATTGTTAGTTTTCCTTCTTGTTCCAAAGTGTTAAGTACCGTGAACTAAGAGGTACACAGCATATAATCTTAATTAATAAAACCACAGATTTATATTACTTTTATAATATAAAATTAAGATCTGTGATGAAACTAAGATAACTTACTAGCAATAATCAAATACAATATATGTACTAATTGCAATTTTAATGTCAACAAATCAATTAAAATAAGACCATGATGACATTTTACTTATCACTGTTTACTGTTGTTTTTTTTTATTGAAGAACAATAAATTTGACATACAAAATGATGAGAACGGTTTCGTATTTTATCTTTACAATAAAGCGCATACTAGTAAGTCAGCTTTAATTTCTGCCAGTAAATGGTATACCAGATATAACCTTTCAATCATGCACACGCAAATCTTACTGTAGATAATAAAAATAAACATACGATACATTATAAATAGGCACATATTAATTATGTTATGCTATGTGCTGCACTAAAATAAATTGGTTTGTATTGTGTTGTAGTTGTTATTGTATTGTATTGCGTTGTGTTGCATTGCATTGCATTGTATTGTATTGTATTGTATTGTATTGTATTGTAGTGTACCCCACACATCCTCTCTGCCAGCCATAAATGTAGTTCTAACTCTACTAGCGTACACAAAAAGTTATATTGTGTCAAAGGTACAGGTGGTTTAATCGTCAACACGGGCTGCCGTCTACAATACAGATTTGAACATATCTATTAAAAAATACCATTTCATGTTAAATGTTTAATTCCGTTTAAGCCGGTGCTAGGGGGTGTAGACGACAGCTTTCAATATCCAGTGCCATCCATGAACAGGCGCAATCGTACAAAGCCTGAAACATGTTCAATTTTGCTGTTTTGGGCGTTCTTAAGGTATTCCCTGAACCTCTAGTTTGTAAATGCGAGCATCCTTGAAATCTATGCCTATATATCTCAGATTAGGTATATTAATTGTGGCTTTCACTGGAAAGCAGATTGCAGTGTCTAACTTTTGAACTAATATCTACGGAAACATATGTATATGTTCAAAATGATTTTTTTTGTTAGTGGTGGAGGATGTAGATATGGGTACATTTTGTATATTATAAAATGCACAACTAAAACACTATTTAACATGCATAATTTCATTTGAAACCATTTGATTTAATTCTATTTCCTAATTTAGTTTCTATTTAGTTAGTTTCTTATTTTTATTAAGCCGACAATATGTGGATCCGTGTCTGCGTATCTAAGTTTCCTTTGGAAATCCATATATACACGCGTAATTACGATTAACTCAAGAGAAAGTATAAAATTAAACACAATTAAAGGTACCTAACTACGGAATGCCGTTAGGGCCATTGCCTATGAATGTGTTGATCTGAAACGCGATAGTCGATAGTACGATGGTGAAAACGCGAAATCACGAAACTACGATGGTGAAAATGCGAAAGCACGATGATGAAAACGCGAAAGTACGATGATGAAAACGCGACAGTACGATACTACGATGATGAAAGCGCGATAAACTATCGTGTTTTCACCATCGTACTGTCGCGTTTTCACCATCGTAGTTTCGTGATTTCGCGTTTTCATCATCGTACTGTCGTGTTTTCATCATCGTACTATCGCGTTTTCACCATCGTACTATCGCGTTTTCACCATCGTACTATCGCGTTTTCATCATCGTACTGTCGTGTTTTCATCATCGTACTATCGCGTTTTCACCATCGTACTGTCGTGATTTCATCATCGTACTATCGCGTTTTCATCATCGCACTATCGCGTTTTCACCATCGTAGTTTCGTGATTTCGCGTTTTCACCATCGTACTATCGACTATCGCGTTTCAGATTAACACATTCATAGGCGATGGCCCTAACGGCATTCCGGAATGCGAAATCACGAAACTACGATGGTGAAAGCGCGACAGTACGATGGTGAAAACACGATAGTTTATCGCGTTTTCATCATCGTAGTATCGTACTGTCGCGATTTCATCATCGTACTTTCGCGTTTTCATCATCGTGCTTTCGCGTTTTCACCATCGTAGTTTCGTGATTTCGCGTTTTCACCATCGTACTATCGACTATCGCGCTTTAGATCAACACATTCATAGGCGATGGCCCTAACGGCATTCCGTACCTAACCTGTAAGTTGTTTTCTATTTCATGGTAATCTAGACATTGCTGCTGTTCATTCAACCATTAAAATATTCTTCATTTACCCATAATTTAATTTTTTGGTGTGTAAAATGTTTAAGAAATTATTATGTAGGAATTTACAAACATGTATAATTATCTCGGTGTTGTCTAAAAATGTTTAAAGGTTTATTCATCAAACAGTTCTTGCATGAATTTTATAAAAACGCGTCTTTACAAACTAAAAACAAATCACCAATCGATTGTTCAAGGATTTTAAATATTTTAGGATTTGAAATGTAAATTTTGATTTATTTGGAGTAAAACTGTGCAGTTTTCTTAGTTTAAACATACTAATTCAAAAACAAGTTCTTTCAACTTATATTAACCACTTTCGAGTCTGCTTCCTGAAACCGACCAGTACTGGTGTTTTCTTAAAGTGTATATGCCGTTTTAAGGATCGTTTTATGATTTATTCATTGATACTGAGAAACTTGTCGAAGAGTCCTGTATGGCGGTAATAGACAATTATCGCTCAAGTATTTACATGTCTGAACGGTTTGAACAATAACATTGTAGCGAAGACTCAAAACCATCAATAAACTCAAGGTCAAAGAAGAACGAAGAACAAGCTTGTCGGAAAATAAGATCAGTATTTGTATGAAAATAATAACGTTGTTAATTAATTCAAAGATTCATAACGTTCAGATTTGCTTTCATTTCTTAAAACCTTTTTATTTGAAATGTCTTAAGGTTAGTAAAAAAACCATAAACAAACAACAACTCAACTTATAACTGCTGTTGTTTCGTTTTGCTATTTGTACATTTATAGTGATTTTATATTTCGTTTACATTTTCCTACATCTATGACAAATGATTTTACATTCAGCGTTCCTTTCAGATAATCACCTTACATGCCTTAAAACCATAATTTATACCTTATTAAAACTTGTGCTTGATCTATTTATAAATTTGTATCATGTATACATATTGAATTGTGTACATATATCGAAGAAAGTCAAATGTCACTATTTTTTATACATGTATTTAAAACAAAAAAAGAGACTCTGAACAAATAAAGATTCAAAAATAAATATTTATTTAAAAACATACAAAAACATAACAGTAATTCCTACAAATAAATAATGTCTTTTGTAACAAATTAAAACAGACGGTCTTAACAATTACATAGTTTTTTATATTCAATTTGAGTTAATTTTTTGTATTTTTTTCCGGAAGTAATCTGAAAGCCGTTTGCCCAATGGTTGTTTTGTCTTTTTTGTATTAACATTCTCCGTTGGAAATATGAAATGTTGATAAAGACGCCCTAGCATACAAGAGAACAGATCCTTCACGCCATCACCAGTGAGTGCACAGAGTTTAATGTGTGAACTGTCTAAATTCTCATTGATATCACAATTATCTATCTCATATTGTGCATCACAAACGCCCGGGATATTTGTCCTGTTACCAACAACAAAAATTGGCGCATTTTCACCTGAAATATTAAAGAAAACATTATAAATAATTGTTAACTGACTTACTCGTGTAGATATCATTAAAAATAAATCACTCAGTTATAATAAAAAGGTTGCAATGTTAAAAATTAAATTTTGATTCTTCATATTTAAAACTCTAATATACTGCATATGTTGATGTTTAGGTAATACTTTACTTAATTAATGCAATGTTCACATAAATAGATAAAATTACGCAACATACCTTTTACGTGTTTAATTTCTGCATAGAAGCTGACCACGTAGTCAAACGATACGTGGTCATCTACATCATACATTAAAATAAATGCATCCGATCTTTGGATCGCCAGCTTCTTGAAACTTGGAAACTGAAACTGTACAATCTCTTGAAATATGAATTTCTCCGAAGAAGAATTGTCGTATGATCCATCCCGTCCTTGATGCACCTCTTGTCCAAATACATGAGCGCTCACTTCACGCAGCTGCTTTACAAGAGTTGTTTTGCCTACGCCACTGACTCCAAAAACTAGAATTTGGAATCGGTTGTTGCCTTGTTCACTGTAATTATAAAATGAAAAATACAATTAACTAGCAATGTCGGCAACATTATAATTTTGTACAAAAATGCAAAGGAGTAAATTGCTTTAGAGTAAATCATAAAGAATGTTTTTCAAATATCTTTAGATGAACACAAACTTTACCACATGCAACATAAACAATGATGTAATAAAACAAAAATCAAAAATAATAAAATCATTAAAAATTATATAAATGCATTTAAAGAGAGCATAAATATTTATTTCTGATTTGTTTTTAAATATGGAAATTCATTGAAATATCAAATCATAAATACCTGCGATCCATATTTTTACTGTCAATTGTTTTTTTCAACAGTTATTTTGTTTTTCATACAGAAAAAACCGATAAACTCAAACGTTTCTCAGACTTCTTTACAATAAAGTAAAATGTGAACAATGCTGCCTTTTATACTGTTTAGTACACTCCTAAGATCTTAGAGAAAAAGCGAGAGTCTTATCGCGTGGCAACCAGGTGTATGATTGCGTTGACGTAGACGATATTAAGTATAATTCGAAGAAATTTAAGACTTAATGCGATTTCAATAGCAAACAATAATTTGGCAATAACAAGCGCCATCACGTTAATCACGAGAAGCAACCATAACAAATTTCAGACTGTCTTTACTTTCATGAATATAATATACATGCTTGGGGTGATGTCTTCGACGAAGCTCGAATTTTCATCTATTTTTAAGTACTTGTTTACATAGTGACAACGTGAAGTTTGTGAAGGTATTAATCACACGAACAAACATTCTCTTAAACATTTCTAGATAAAGGGAAACAATAGAATTTCTTATTGTGTCTGTCATAGAATGTTCTCGAGACTGAAATGTTTTGACCCATTGCGCATGTATTTATGATATAGTGTTATGCGTTAACAATAAAGCAAACACAATTTTTATCAAAGTTAGCGAAACAGAAATTCATTTCACAGAGCATTCAAAATAAACAGTTAATTGAATATTATGTTAACAACATTGGCCAAATAAATTAACTCCATATTTTTGTTCATTTTTTTTTTTGTATTTGCAAAACTTCGCAGCATATTTAGATGGAGCTGAATCTTCCAAACTTGTGACAGATTGTATGACACAGTATATAAACATGTTTTGCCATGCTTTGATATTGTAACATAAGAGGGTGGGTCAATATGTTATGTAATGGTCAATAGATTCACCAAAAAAAGCAAATATTTTACAATTCTTTAATCCAGCCTTAAAGAAATACAAAGTTAAATTCAATTTAATTTTTACATGCTTCAAGATAGTCCTCCTTATAGGTATACTTTTCAATAACTGAAAAATGGCCGACCCAAGTCCATTTATGACCTGAAAGATGTTTTTGTTCATTCCAATAAAGACAAAAATGTCACAGGGTGTTAGCAAATGGGGTTTTCTTGTTGAATGTTGATCTTTTTATATATTTCATCTTTATATTTGATCTTTTTATATATTTCAAATGAGTATTAAGCTTAAGAATTTATGATTTTGAAGAAGAGTCTGAAGAAAATGATACCTTTAATGTATTGACATAATCTGCTTTAACTGTATATCATAATAGAAAATATAATATGAGATCAGCTCAAGAAAAGTTTTGTTTTTTTTTCTTTGTAAAAAAGTCGTTTTTTTAAGAAGTGACTATATTTGCTACAATGACGATTTATAATAAATTGTCAGGATTTGACTCATTTGATTATTGATTGATAAGAGGCATGCAGATAGACAACTTTCTTAGTTTTATCATAAGTATCTAAAACAGCTTTAATAAATACCATGTTTATGATAAATAATGAAATAACTTAGTTTAATAACATAGAAATGAAATGTTTACATGGGCTTCAAATACACAAAAGTATTTATTTGAAAACTGAAATCACTACCAGTATAGTAATTATTTTTAGGGGTGGGGAAATTGTTATCAATAAGTTTATTTATGTTTTTAGTAGAAAATCGATTTTACAAAAATATTATAAGATATTTTACAATACACTTTTGTAGAAAAGAAAAAAAGATAGAAGGTTGATTTCACAAGAAATAATAATGTAATTTTTACATGTTATTTATAAATTATCAGTTGTTGTGTATGAAATACTCTGTTTTTCATAAATGAATATATTAAAATATCTTGAGCCGCGTCACGACAAAACCAACATAATGGGTTTGTGACAAGCATGGATCCGCCTAGTCTGATCAGGATCCAAACTGTTCGCTTACGAACCCTATAACGAGTAAAGAAACTGATAGCGGTCAGCACGGATCCTGATCAGACTGTGCGGATGCGCAGGCTGGTCTGGATCCATGCTAGTCGAAAACGCACTATGTTGGTTTTGTCGTGACGCGGCTCTTAAATTTCACTTTCAATGGAGACAGCACCGGTGACTTTTTCAGTATTTTCAAGAAGCTGTGAGATTGGAATAGATCCACCTAATATGTCTGAGGTTTGTTGATTAATATAATCTGTATGTCATTTAAATACTGCCAAATACACTGTAATTACATGTGCTCTAGAATAATATTTCATTGTTTTTCAATTTAAAGATCATGTCCTGTTTGTCTCTTGTAAAATCTAGCTTTTCCAAATGAAATAGTATAACCAGATTGGGGACAACAATGACTTGAAATGAATCGCTACTAAAAACCAACTTAATACTGTTACATATATGTTCTTTTGAAAATTTTCAAATAATTTTTGTGTATTATGTATTTGTTCTGAAGAGAAAACGTTTGGAACAATGTATCATGAATTACAAGTAACAAGCTTATAGTGTTCTTGTCAAATGATGACCTATCAATGTATAAATACCATGTTTATCGAGAAATGCAGGAATGTGAAAAAACGCATATATTCAGGAACAATGCAATAGGAAAATAGAGAAAACGGAATCCTTAACAACACAATTTGAAATGTTGCAGGCTCTGTTTGATTGAGCCTGTTCATGAACGGTAGAATGTCATGCAAATCTATGGCTATTACGAGCACTAATATAAATAAATAGACCAATATATTTTAAAATAAATCAAATTGAAAAACAGAAATAAACACATAGGTAACTTATTAAAATATTTCCAGTTAAGTGTTTGTTAACCAAGATTTATAAGAATGACGACATGGCTTGTGTGTTGAAGGCAACTTTTGTGTTTTACATAATGCAATAACTTAAACATACGTATAACATTATTTATTTTGCCAAACTGCTCATGTCATATTACACTTAAATTAGCAGGTAAATGTGGCTTAAAAGAATCTTGACGAGGTAAAACCGATTCCATCAATGATACACCAAAGCAACGCTGATAATTATGACACTATATATATGACACTGATAGTTTGGCAAATGTATGATAAACAGGATATCAAGATGATAAAAATCTAAATACAAATTGATACTTTCGACGAACCTCAAAAGCCGCCTTCAAAACGGAAGACAGGTCGTCATATTAAAGAATGATTTAAAAAAAGTGAAAAAGTGAAATGTTCCTGAAAATATTCTCCATTGTAAAATGTCATAGTAGCCGTATGCGCTTATTCTTTTTCTTTTAAATTTATTTTCTATTAAATATTTAAGTACCTTTACTTATTGTGTTACTTGTTTTGGCCGTTGGTATGCACATACCTCTTTACTTTTGCACTTAAGCTGAAAATTGCAGTTTCGTTTCAAATAATGATTATGGGAAGTAAAACACCTCACACACACACACACACACCAGCACCGACTGAAGAGGTACACAACACTAAAGATATTGGAATAGATGATCCCGAAGCACCAGAAAAACACACGAAATTCTCAATGTTGTACAGGTGTCGTCAACACTTTACACTTGTTGTATTAAGTATGAATATCTGGGAAGGTGATTTCATTCGACAGCATGTCACTTTCGTTGTGACTGATCATATAATCCCTTCTAAGGTCGTTATCACTGTACCTCTGCTGAAGTAATCAGTCCCTACAACTAGTATTGTTCAAGAAACAAACAATTTCCGAGTTGAGGGAAAAGATAAGTTGTAGGAATGATTTCATAAAAGTTATGTAGAGTTTCCTTTCATCGGACCATCCATTTGCTGGATGGCTTGAATGACGATGAGAGAATGTTCTTTCGTTTAAGAATGTGTATCAAACTATGCCCTTAAGCACATCTAGAAGTCTCTAAACATTTGTCCCCAATGAAGCGCATTTTGTTTTGTATAAGCATTTGTACACACAAACCTTATCAAAATAGTTTTATGAATTTCATTCTTCTATAGAGAGAATAAATTTGGCATAATTACTCATATTCCGTGCCGAATAAAGAAAAAACGTGTTGACATAACCTTGAAAAAAGAAGCTTTTGCAATTTTGGAATATGCATAGTTAGGAGAAGTGGAATAAAATACATGTATTTCACTTCACAAAGTCTTGTACAACGATAATTAATTTAATAAGGTATGTGAGCGCTAGAGCATTACTAGTCAGTTCGCTTGTTACTTGATCATTTGTTTTCCATATCACTGGATGACAACATTAGCACAATCTACATATCCTTACTTGTTTGTTAATTATTCGGGTATAAACAATGTCCATACATGTAGCAAATACATGTAAGATGTAAACAATGTAACTGTAAAATGATTACTCAATAACACCCAACCCACAGATTTACCAAAATTTTCCAAGTAATAAAATGTGGTAACTCTTACAATATTGCGTTTTTCTTGTTTACTATAAGCTAAGTATTTAAGACACATTTTATTTCATTGAATTGCGATAAAGTGGCAAGTTGTAAATTTAATCTTTCCATATCTGAATAATGTGATAATTATAACAGAAAATCTTTTATTTTGGAGATTTTACATGTTGTCTTATAGTTCGTGACAATTCAAACAAATTTTAATGATGGTCATTTCACATTTATAACTATGACCAGGCCTAGTGTTCACTAAGAAAAGTTCATGATCAGGATCAAATTATTCTGATTTTATTTCCATTGTTTTATAAAAAATGATCATATTTTGCTAGAACTGAATGGTACATAACCTAATGTAGAACACTGCTGATTTTCAAAGAAGAAATCCTATTTGGGATAAAATTGACGAATATAGAAGCAAACACAAAAACAATCGGATCAAAATAAGGATTAATTTTTGGACCAAGATCAAAATTTGGAGCAATTGTAAAATGCTCATATCGTTTAAAACAGCAATTAATTAATTCTTGAATTTCATAAACATGCTATTTTAAGTCGAATTTTATCAAGAAGAAGAAGAAGAAGAAGAAGAACGTTTATTTCACTTAAACTACAAGTTTCTCATGATTAACATATATACAAGCATACATATATAATGGCATGAAAAATACAATGACATGAAAGTAAACGTAATAATTATATTGGATGGACAAAACAAAATAGAGATGACACAAATATTAAAGCATAATGGATATTACATGCACAGTAGTATACACAATAAAACTTTTCATTAGTTGGATCTGTTAGGTATACATAAAAGTAGGTTGAAATACATATCTAAGCATTAATAATCTGATATCTTAATTTGAAAGCTTCATTAATATATTTACAAGTAAATAATAAATAATTCATCTATGAGGATTAACAATGGTTTTTAAATTTGATCCTGAACCTTAATCCTTAGTGGTCATAACGTTTAAACTTGTCCTCTTTAAACTGTCAGAAACAAGTATATTGATTTATCTTATGATTTGAAATTACCAAAAACATTTAATGAAAGATGTTTACAGTACATAAATAATGCAATAATTAAACAGACTGGTATTTTTAATTCCTTTTTCTCATAGCAATTTTATACCAATTCCAAACTTGTGTATGTATCCGCACGAGTCTGTGGTTTACTACCATAAAAGAGAAATGTTTCTAGAAGGTTTGAATTATTTTTGTAATGTTAAACGATAATTTGCAATAAATATCTCAAACAGATTTATGGAAAGTACTGTCGGCAAAACATAAATAGTCAAGTCAAGTCAAATAATTTATTGGCAAAAACATATACATGTTCATCGCCAAGTAACATTTTGGCGGTACAAAGTACAGAAAAGAAAGATACATACATTATAAATTATACATATACATAATTATTTATCAGCGTACATTATTTCAAACAAATGTATTAAGTAGATTCATTTCTCAGTTGCATTGCTGAATAAACAAATTTTGCTAAATAACAAATTACAAAACTGTGAAATTTCTACACGTCTTATCATACAAAGTAATGAAAAATGCCTCACCCATGACGTTTTAAGGCGTAATAAGTATTACTGTATTAACAATTAATCATAGATACAAAATAGGAGTTTTATAATTCACGTGATTTTTAGTTTTCTCAAATTTTTAGAGAAGCTGTGTTCAAATTTAACCTACATTTGTAACATTGAAATTGTAAGTAACGAAACCTTTAGCTGAATAAAGAGCAATAATTTTGAATTTTAAGGACACGATTTGTAATTTCAAGTTTTTATAGACCTGTAAGGATAAAGTTGTCATAAACTTTGAAAAGAACATGTGCAAATGTTTCATTAGGCAAATAATATATATAATTTTAAATACAATTTGTTTCTGATCAGTAACTACTGTACATATTTATTTCTCGTACAGTAACCTTTCAGAGTATAAGAATTTCAAAACCTCAGCATCATTTTGTTTGATCCTTAATTAATATGCGTTTCATTCAATTGAAATTTCCAGATGTTTCAATGACGTAACAAAAGTATCGAAATTCTGCTTATTTCCAATTTATTTTTATGAGCCATGATTTGACCAAAACCTTTTAATATTTTATATTTCATATAATTTATCATTCTGAAATGGAATAAAAAATATACCTTTGTTGTAATCATTATGAATTGAAATATAAATTTATTTGGGACAATCAGATGTTTATTTAATAGTTTAATGGCTGTGATTTTGAAAAGTTGCAAAATTACAACGATTGATGGCACACACACTAAATATTTGGGTCTTCACTGGATATACATGTATATTGATACCTTATTTAACCCTTTATCTCATGAGCATATTGTGAAAAATGGCCGTTTTCATTGAAAAGCCTCCTGTTACTAGTTAAAACTGCTATGAAACTATGAAAAATGCTTCAATACTGATGAAACTTGGTACAAATGTTTGACTGGACCATAGCATCTGTAACAGCATGCTCAGTCTTAAATTTTCCTGATACAATGGCAATGGGAAGGGTCTCAAATATCACTATTTTGCACTGTTTTTCCCCATCAAAACTGATTTCAAAGTGCTGCAACTTCTCAAAGGATTGAGATAGAGTAAAAGGCTTTTCAGCGTTGGTTACACGTTACCTTACGACCAACCTGAGACCATTTTAGCCTGTCACATGTCCAAACTTTCCTTGGCGATGAGGGGGGCGGCCGCCCCCTTCAACCCCCTGATGTACCTTTTTGATAGGGGCGGCGTTAAAAAAAAATCACTTCTTTAATAACATTTCTCAAACGTAAAACAGTGGACTTAAATAGCGTATTTTTTCACTGTGTGAGGCCTCAAAAGGGGATGGGATCGAAAAGCCTTCAAAACACGTCAAAATGAGGTAAAGGATTATCTATTGCTCACCCTCTTTATCCCCATCATGGTCAAGTTGACATGATTTGCCGTAGTCATTCACAATTTCTTCCTCATCAAATAGGGTAAAGTTTGTAACTCAACTGTACAAATGTCAGTATAACACGTACCGAATTTAGGCCGATTATTTCATTTATATAAGTTTTAAAAAAATACTTCATCTTTCACGAACTTTTACATGGTTATTCATTCAAAATGATCATACTGTTTAAGTAAAAACTTTGGACATAAAAAGGCTTTAACGCTACAATGCCTTAACTCGATGTATCTAAAGAACAAGTTACGTCAGTGAATTTTAATGAACTTTCTATTTTGATACTTATGAAAGTTGAATGATTAATAGTCTTGATTTCAATAGCTACTGAGCCGATAGATGGGTAGAAAATATACAATGTAAATGAGCCGCGTCACGACAAAACCAACATAGTGCGTTTTCGACCAGCATGGATCCAGAACAGTCTGCTCATCCGAGCAGTCTGATCAGGATCCATGCTGTTCGCTATTAGTTTCTCTACTTGTAATAGAGTTGATAAGCAAACAACATGGATCCTTATTAGACTGCGCGGATGCGCAGGCTGGTCTGGGTCCATGCTGGTTGCAAACCCATTATGTTGGTTTTGTCATGACACGGCTCAAATATATTGCATGAACTGTCATTCAGATGAACCATCAATACTTAAATCAACAACCGTGCCTTCTTACTTATTTTCATTCATTTAGCTTCGGTGTGTATAAAAATATACTATTTTTGGATTATGTAAATGCTTAAACACGTATATATATATATATATAATTAACAACATTATAAGGTATTTATCACTGTTTATACTTTCTTTTTAGATGATTTATGTTGATAGTATGAATGTTGTACATGTATGTGATATAAAGAATAACTACATAGCAACATAGTAACTGACAATATACATGTATAATCCCTAATAAGTATAATGTAAGTAAAAATGACCTATATGTATTATATTTGTTTTACAACTCTATAGTACCTGTTTGGAATGTTATATTTCTGATGTATTTCTTTAGCCACTAGATTTGTTGTATGTAATATGCGCAGCATCGGAGAAAATGAAATAAGCTGTGATAGGCCACACCCAACCGGAAATAGTGTGCGCGACAAAATATAAAAATTTAAAACTTTTACGATATAAAACAAATGTAAAGTTTACGTTTCAAAATTAATGTATATACAATGTACACTCGTGATATATTTTATTTTACATTTCTTTTCCATACAAATAACACTGAGGTATAAACATATATGGTTTATGTTTCATAATTCGAAATTTTACCATTTTTGTGTTTAAATGTTGAATTCTACTTAAGCCGGTGCTAGGGGGCGTAGACCGTAACTAGCAATTTCAATTACCGTGCATGAACAGGCGTAATCAAAGCGAGCCTGTAACATTTTGTCGTTTTTGGCGTTCGAAAGGTTTCTCCATTTTATTCACAAAAGAGATACCATGTCGTTGTTGTCGCTTAAAAATATCTCAAAATAGATAAATTAAGGTTTTTATGAGAAGTGACAGCGGCAATCTGGACAGTTATGAGTATGTCAACTGATATTTTTGTCAATTACTTAAATCAAGAAAGCAACTGGACATAAGATTGGTCAAATTCTCCAAACATTAAGTTTGACCTGGATCTATTCCGTTGCCATTGGGTGAAACGAAAGTTTTAACGATTACTCCTTTTGGAAAAGAAACGTAATTTACAAAAACATATCGTATGAGAAACGCTTTTGTAATTTTCAAATGTCCAGTGCACTAACATTATAAATGTTTTAATTTGAATATTTGCGAAACAAACTTATTTTAAACTTGACTGAGAAGTCTCAGCTAGAGTTTTAGAGTTATAAAATCTATTCTGGGTGAAATATTATACATTTAATAGTTTTGAATCAATTTAAACACGATTTTATCTTAATATCTTATTTTACATTACAAACATATCTGGTAATCCTTTATTCCCGCGTCTAACAATGTGGGAATGAAGATGTAGAAAGATCTGCATTTTTTCTTTACAATTGATTACACAATGTAATTATATTCTTTTGACAATTTTCTTTAGATATTAGCATTTGCAAAATTTTATTTTAGATGATAAAAAATGTAATAGTATCTATGTTAACATTGTTCATTAAAACTATGGTGATAACAATGACAAATTATTTAATTTGGGTGAAGACCTATTTTTTTGTGAAGTGCAAATGTATTAACGTTGGAAGAGTCCGCTCAATATATTAAGGTTCGGTGCATTTTGAGTGGTTATTACAAATACATACACCCCCGCTGATCTAGTCGCTTTATAATACTAAATACCGAGAGACACTACCCTTTTCTCAACTAGTAAAGAAAACAGTTAATAATAATACTTGAACATCATCGAATGATAACCTTACACAAATTAACGGACTTCAAGGTTTAATTCTGATATTATATGTATATATTATCAATAATATTATCAAGTTGGAATACTTATACTCTTCAGAGACGAGAAGTTTGATATCCGAAGTAACAATATATGTGATTGTACATTAGCTTTTTCTTGTGAGTATGTTGATATAAAACGTATTAAACTGATACATGTAATGTTTTATTATTGATAATAATTATAGTAATAAATTTGATAATGATGAAAATAAAACAAAGGAGTTTTAATATGATAATTGTATACTATTGAGAAAAAATAGTTTGATACTTCTTAGATATATTATGTCAATAACTTATTACTTAATCAAATTAAATGTATATATTGTGACTTTGTTTCTTAAAATAGGCATAGTTACATTTCAAAACTATACAATATGATTTTATAAGACGGAACTATATTGGTAATATACTTGAATGAAAATGATGATTATGAAGATGGTAATTGCGATAAAGTTTACAATTATAGCGATAATTAAATATAGAAAATTGTATATTTAACTTTATTATTTGTTTCTTTTTAAAATTTAATAGATAAAACGGAATATATTAATAATATTGAAGTCTTATAGAAACCATAACACGCAGATTGGAAATATAACATGCTTGGTTTGATAAATCCTGTTCATGGACGGAGGTATCTTTTACGCTCTCTAGCACCGTCTTAGAAAGAACATTTCAGTAAAAAATGAACTGATGGTCAATTTTGAATTGACCTGAATTGAACTGATTCGAATAATATACTTTTTGGGAGTTTAAAACAAAAGACGATCATCTTAAGTCAATGATAGAACTTTTTTCTGCAGACATAATATTTTTGCAGATTTTTGTCATATTTGCCTCACAATAAATAAAACATATCGCAGTCAAGCATGTCAGTACAATAGAGCGAATGCGCTTATCTGATGTATAAAAATTCAATTATTTCTTAAATAGAATATACATTCCGTAAAATGTCAATGTAAGCGTAAAAAGGAAAATAATATTTAAGTAATTATAGATGTACTCTTGGTAAAAAACTTGAACACTTTTTTGTCCTAGATGAGGAATATTATTGCTCTGGCTTTCGTTCCTTTTTTACCAGTGAAGCTAATAGCATGATTATCATTTAACATGTCTGCATGCGATCTTAATATGAAGTCGAACTTCAGTTAAAAAAACAACAAAAAAAACCCAAACCAACATATCATTACTGTTGAAATGTTTATATAATATCTAGGGTTACTTCTATAGACAGATCTGTTTTGAAAAAGGCGAGTGTAGTATTACGCACTGTATACTGTTTATTCCTAGTTTTTTTTCCTGTTTGATTGTCAATCTGTATTCTTTTTAAATGTACACCCACACATGTTGTACACCTTCCTATGTTTAACCCTCTATATAACAATAACCTTTACATGCTCGCGTTCTTAACTTAACCTAGGAAATTAAAAATCTAAAACGATATTTCAATGTACGTATTCCAACAAAATATAGACATATGCTTATGTCAATTACTTGTTACTCAATTCATTTATACAAATTTTGTAACTTCGTTTATTTAAATAGGTTTAGTAAAATTACGTAATATACATTTATAACTTTAAAACTTACAAAGTTCTGTAGCGCCAATGATTGTACAATGTTGGCAACAAAAGTTAGTGAAATGAGCCGCGTCATGACAAAACCAACATAGTGTTTGCGACCAGCATGGATCCAGACCAGCCTGCGCATCCGCGCAGTCTGATCAGGAACCATGCTGTTTGCTATCAGTATCTCTACTTGTAATAGAGTTGGTAAGCGAACAGCATGGATCCTGATCAGACTGCGCGGATGTGCAGGCTGGTCTGGATCCATGCTGGTCGCAAACCCATTATATTGGTTTTTGTCATGACACGGCTCATCTATCTTAATTTTGATAAAACAGAACAGAACGTGTCAATATAAATACAAAATTCAGTTTTATATTACACAGAATAATACACACTATATTTAGAGTAATCAAAGCTTCAATGAACATTGAATAATTAATATTTGAAGTATCACACGAACAAAAATTTTCAAATCCAGTATCTTAAATTTACAGACTTAAAATATAAGATGCAAGCGTTTAACTTTAATGTGTATGATACTGCATTTGTTGTAATTTTACGGTTACTTGAATTGGCAGCTATAAAATCAACTATAATTTTGTAGAAATCACATTCCCACCCACGCTTTGTTTTGCAAAATTCCATACAACGTTTATATAGCTTATATAAAATTATATTTCTAGTGGAAAAAGGCATTCCGATTTATCAAATATTTGTGTAACGAAATAATGATCATTTAATGTAACACTAAGAAGATTTTGCAAATCTGTAAGACATTGGTGATTTTTATTGACGTCATTTTGAATTTAGAATAATGTATAATGGAAAAATGAAGAGATGGCGATCAGTCTGGAAAGTTAAATACATATTTCAACATATCAGAAATCCTATAATGTAGTGATGTTATGACTGCAATTTTATGCAGTAAATTAACTTTACCCGCTCATGTGCAATGAACTTATTGGCTATATTTATTTATGTAATAACGTCACTACGGACACTTTCTTTTCAAATGCTGTGGTTTTAATTTCTGTTATTGTGTACCAAACTCTTGGGTGTGCATTGCATCAATGTGCATGTGCACTTAAAATGCAACGGATAATTACCGCCTATATATTTCAATTATTATCCAATTATTTTGATGCAAGGTTTACGAGAAGGGAGTATGAACAGGATGGTTTTTATGTATAGAAGAAATACACGTGCATGATGCATTTTCCAAAATAGTCTCTTAAAACTGAACTTATTTGAATATATCAAAATATCAAAAGAAAAAACATACATGTTTTTTCAATCTTATTCATTATAAGCTAAGCCCATTAATTGACATTTGAGCCGCGTCACGACAAAACCAACATAGTGCGTTTGCGACCAGCATGGATCAAGACCACCCTGCGCATTCGCGCAGTCTGATCAGGATCCATGCTGTTCGCTTACCAACTCTATTACAAGTAGAGAAACTGATAGCGAACAGCATGGATCCTGATCAGACTGGGCAGATGCGCAGGCTGGTCTGGATCCATGCTGGTCGCAAACCCATTATGTTGGTTTTGTCGTGACTCGGCTCATTTGTACTCGTAGAAATCTTGGAGTAATTTTCAATTAACTTTTAAATAAAATTATGTATTGAAAACATATGATTTTGGTACAAATTGCATAATTATACCGGTATCAAAAGGGTTTTTGTACCCTTATGATTGATAAAATATTTTCAAAGTGTTCTGTTTAATTTCCTAAGCAATAATATAAGTATATGAAAGTATATATAAGTAGTTTCAAAAACAATACCATGACGAATTTTGTCGTACAGTATTATTCCTATACACTTATGCCCAATCTATGAACTTATTTTCAATTTTTCCCATAATTTCTATCACCATTGTTTGTAAGTTAAGAATTTCATGTTCTTTTTTATAAAAGCCACGACTGTATGTAACATATATAAATTATATCCTATGGAAATTTCCCCCTTATTTCATTTTGATTTTCAAAAAAAAAAGAAGAAAAAAAAGCAGCAAATACAAATAAAGGTTTAACGTATTCAAACCTAATAACTTTAAATTTTTCTGAAAATGTAATACAAATGTGCATAACTGCATTTAAATCTACTGACGTGCAAAGTTGTACTTTAAAGTAATTTGATAGTTTTACAAATACAATGTCATATTTGCCATTTTAAAGCACTTGTAAAGTACATTAGTCGATTATAATATTATGTTGATTAATATAGACAGGACCATTGAAATATTTCCTTTTTATGAATAGAATGTTTGCATTTGTTTTTCATATAATTCATTTCTTCTGACAGCAGAGCTATTAAAAAAATGAAATATTTCAATTCAATGTTTTTTTTCATATCTTATTTCGCTTTAAAGGTGACGAGCTTTATCTTTAGTCAGAAACATCTTTTATCTATTATTTTCTTATAAAATCTCTTCTTATGTGATTTCTTCATCTTTAATGTTGAGTATTTTGGTTCATCAGCCATTCAGCATCATGAATCTTTTTTTTTATGATTATAGAAACTACTACTCATTAAGGTATCTTTGTTACATGAAGTATTCACAATAGCTGCAATCTTTAATTATAAAAACAATAGGTAAGTTAGAACAGAATTTTATTATCTCAAATAAATACATAGACATATGAGATTACGGAATAAATGCAAATTTTCAAATAAATGTCATGTGGTGTGTGCAATCAGTTTATAAAGACATATTTTCAGTCATTTTCAATATTCTATTAATACAGTACGTAAATTGGAATTAGAATTATACACGGGGGAGGAAGTGTTACACGAAGGATGGAGTTTTTATGATAACTTGTTCAGGAGTTCTTGTGATAACTGTCACGGAGTTCGTAGGAAAACATCTGTATATACTACAAAAACACTCGTCAAAAATGGTTATTTTCATCTTTCCAAAATGAGTTTTAGGTGCTAAATTAAACTTTAATGATTAAGATTGTCTTACATCTTGTATTATGTGTCAAAAACTAATTCACAGGCTAATTTTCATTGCCTCTTGCTTCAAATCTGGTAGTTTTGAGTAAAATTTCCAAATTATTTGCCAATTCACAAGTATTGACCTGTTTATTCTGGTCTTCATCCTTTCCATACATAATTACCTAATTATAATGCAAAATTGCAAACATAAAGCATCGACTAACAGATTTATAGCCGATTTTTCAAATGTCACAGAGTTCTTATGATAACTTTTGTTATTGCAAGTGTGTTCCTTGCGCTAAATCACGGCACGTTTTAGCGTTTTTAGTTATTCATTGAGATTGTAAATCATTATGACATGTAGTACGCTCATCCTTTGCGCAAAAAATAGGATATATAACGTTGGTTTTGAGTGAATTTTAGTTCAAGAGATATTTTTTCTTTCCCCCTGTTTCTTTTTCATAATATTCTTTTTTGTTTGACTTAGATTTCGTAGACTTGAAAAATTATTTATGTACTGGTTTCCTTGCAGTTTCCGGCCCCTAGCAGGTTTCTGGCCCTTTATCATTTTCATCCAGGCATACAGTCTATTTTTTCTCAGTACAGCATCTATGTTACTGCATCAATCAGAGAAACATTTGTTTTCTATGTAATACAGCAGTTATAATAGTACAGCGATTAATATGTTTCAGAGTTTTGTCTGTTGTTTTAAGTTACATTAGAGGACTTGCGACACTTACAAGCAACACCTGGGGAATTATAGTTTGAATGCCCATGCACAATAACTGAAATCCCATTCTAGGTAAATCTGGAACCTGGAGGGACAGTTCAAATTTTTTCGAGAGATTGGTAGTTAGAGTCAACCGCAGTTGAGTTTTTATCATGTATCGTACTTTTTTAAAGACATAGGTGTGGAAATTATCCTGGTTATATACTTATTTATTATGGTATAAAATGATACAAATTACTTAGCCTTTAGGTAAGGGAAGCATGCCTATATATTGTCTGCTTAAGAAAGGTGGTTGCTTAAAACATGTGAAACTGAGAACAACGTGTACGTTTTGAGACATTTTTGTTTTGTTGTTTAAGCCATTATACTGCTGAATATCAGTGGCTGCTGGTTCAATTTTACTGTAGATGATAGCCTATCACCTATTTATCCTTTGCAGACACTTGAGACCAACGTTTTATCCACATTTTTTGTGCAAAGGATGATCGTACTGCATTTCATAATGATTTACAATCTTATTGAATGATAATAAACGCCAAAACGTGCCGTGATTTAGCCAAAGAAACACACTAGCAATAACAAAAGTTATCATAAGAACTCTGTGACATCTTCAGAGTTATCACAAGAACTCCGGGACATTTGAAAAATCGGGTATAAATCTGTAAGCCGGTGCTTTATATTTGCAATTTTGCATAATAAATAGGTAAATATGTATGGAAAGGATGAATGCCAGAAATAAACCGGTCAAAACTTGTGAATTGGCAAGTAATTTGGAAATTTTACTCAAAACTACCAGATTTGAAGCAAGAGGCGATGAAAATTAGCCTGTGAATTAGTTTTTGACACATAATACAAGATGTAAGACAATCTTAATCATTAAAGTTTAATTTAGCACCTAAAACTCATTTTGGAAAGATGAAAATAATCATTTTTAACGAGTGTTTTTGTAGTATATACAGATGTTTTCCGGCGAACTCCGTGACAGTTATCAGAAGAACTCCTAATCAAGTTATCATAAGAACTCCATCCTTCGTGTAACACTTCCTCCCCCGTGTTATAGTAATAATGTCATGAATTACATTCGCATGTAATAAATAAATAAATTTTTACAACCTAAGCCAATTTAATTAAGATTTATCTGAAAAGAAAAATAAATTGTATGCTTTTTTTAAAATTAGGTGATGAAATCAGTCATTTGTATACTAATATATGAAAAACTATTTGTGAAATTTTCCTTCAGATCAGAAGTTTGGGATCTTGAATGATGGAACTAGGGCAGAAATGCATGATATAAAGGCAGTTATTTATCTTGATGTACCATTAAATGGAGTCAATGTCCTTATGCAAATTATATTTTTTGCATATGATAAATGAGTTGAAATGATTTAATCGGAGAATCCTATTAGTTAGATATCAAACAATTTACATATAATTATGTGTTTTTGTGATATTTGCTCATTTTTCCCTACAAAGTACAATATAAGTGCTGCATATCTAGCTATCACTTATACTGACAAAAAAGAAATATGAGCCGCGTCACGACAAAACCAACATAGTGCGTTTGCGACCAGCATGGATCCAGACCAGCCTGCGCATCCGCGCAGTCTGATCAGGATCCATGCTGTTCGCTATCAGTTTCTCTACTTGTTATAGGGTTGTAAGCGAACAGCATGGATCCTGATCAGACTGCGCGGATGCGCAGGCTGGTCTGGATCCATGCTGGTCGCAAACCCATTATGCTGGTTTTGTCGTGACGCGGCTCATATGTTGAAGAAAATTATTTTTTTTATGTAATTTAACTAATTCAACTTGACCTAAACTATTTTAAAGTAAGAAGAAGAAAACAAAAAACATTTTAGTTATATTATCTTGAAAAAAATTATTACGAAATATCAAATAAAGATTCTGTTTGTGTTTAAATATCATGATTTTTTTCTAAGATGATTTATATTTCGTTATGTATGTTTAAAAGAGCGTTTAAAATGTAGTACTAGTAACTTAGTTAGCTATTGAAGCTCCAATATTTCACAATGACCTTCGTTTGATTATCTGAAGTTTTATAAACATTTTCATCCAATTGTCCACAAAAATAAAATTGCCCTCTTTTTTCCAAAAGTCGCAGCATTGCTCATTTCAAATGTTCATTTGTAATGTACACTTGCTTCAAATTTCATTCTTTCTCCTATAGAAAAAAAATCTTCAAATATCAATCATTTTATTTCGCACATGAAGTTTCATTTTGTTTTTCTTTAATTATTCTACTGATATTTTACATTCTTTCAGATTATTCTCACAAGTGCACTGAAGTTCTAGTGAAAAGATTGTGTTAGTGTCTGCACTAATTATATATATATATGTGTAATTGTACGAGTCATCTCTACAATTGAGTTACAACTTACACATAACTACAATCTACGACTTATACATCTGAGTTCAGTAAATGATTGAATCTTTGATAAGACATGACTAGGTAACTGATACTGAGATAGTGTCATCATGATACCGGTAACTGAACTGTTCGATTCCGACAACTTTCTTGGACAAGGTTAGTGCATGTTTAATAGAACGATTGTCTTTAAAAAATCATCCTATGATGACCAACTTAGTACATTATACTCTGTGCAAAATGATTTTTCTAAGATCGTCGAGGAAACGTCTTGTCCTAAAATTTATTTGAATGAAAAAAAAAAAAAAAAAAAAAAAAAAAAAAAAAAAAAAAAAAAAAAAAAAAAAAAAACAAACAAAAACAAAAAACCAACATAATAAACCAGTGCGTAAGTGATTGAATGGCAAAATTTTCGTTGCAGTACTTGCTATGTTTTGATGTAATACGATCTGATGAATATTGCGACATATAAAATATGTTACATAGTATTTCGTCTTATTTTAATATATTACTATTTAACACTTCAGCTCTGTCAAATCAAATTTAAAAATCAGCTTCATAAAGGTTATCGCCATTTTTCTCTCATATAAAAAGACTATCAAACTATAGTTGGCTTGTTTATACCTATAATGGACAGGTTTAAAAAAACGTTTAAACGAAGCGAAAAGCATATCATTGGCTATAAAAACGAATATCTGAATACATTTGTCAGTATTGCCTACTATTGGTACACTTATCTAAAGTTATTTATGAACTTCATTTAATCATTTAAAACAGATAGTTGTATAGTTAGAATACAATTTGCATTATAAAGGAGATCACTGGCCGAATATTCTCAGATGATATAAAAACACTTTTCTGATAAATCAAACAGTTAAATATAATGTATTTCATTATTAAGATTTAACCTCAAGATATGAAGTTTTGTAGTTGTTAAAGCTGAGATCAAACAGGCGATTTCTAAACCTATATTTAATCGTATAAGTAATCTTAGTCCTCTTTTACACCAAATCTTATCACGGTAATCATAAATGGTAATCGCCACATAAACAGATGTAAAAGAGTGGTTCGCTCATTAAAATGACAAAATTGATATGTTAATGATTCATTTGAAAGGTTTGTCCAGGATGTTCCATTGTTTAACAAGGATATATTTTATTTTTATATCGAACTGTATTTTTTTCCAACGCTTCAAACTTTAAATCGTATGTTGAAAAGTAATACCGAGTCTCGTTTGCTTAAGTAAAGTAATAAAAAAGAACTGTTTGTTTGTTTTTATAAAACATTGTATATTTCACAATTCATATTGGTAGAAAAGCTGAATAAGTGAAAATAATATCAGATCTTCAAAATGACAAAAAGTTTTTCAGGTGATTTTTTTCAGGTCCACATGACGCCATATAAGATTCACAAAGCCCGAAATTATAATTTATTGAGATAAGATAACGCATTGATAAAGAACTAGTTATAAAATCAAAACTTCATGTTTCAAATTTATCGAAGCGCATCCTGCAGTGCCTTTACAGCTTACATGTTAAAGAAAATATAGGGAAGAAAAAAGCTTTTCTCGAGATAAAAACACTCTGTACATATATTAACTAACTTAAAAAAGAAGAGGAAAAAAAAACACACAAGGAGAAATAATTGCACACAAGCAAAAACGAAAATAAAAAATGCATGGAAAAAATAAAACACACACCATACAAACAAGAATAACCAGCGTGAATAATTTCTTCCGTGCAATATGTCAAATGTAGAATACAATTTGTGTCTATATCTTAAAGGACTTAATTTTTATTTTCAGTAAATACAAACATATAAAACAAAGATAAAAAAATAAACAGAGTTGAACAGAGTAGGGATAAAATTAATGATTTTTCCAATTAAAAGTTTTAGCATGTTATAAACTTAAGCATGACATAAACTTTCTCAAATGATCCGATTTTTCATTAGTCTTACATAGAGTATTGATGGAAATTGCTGCCAGTTTATCAGTGTTTTGTTTATACGAATGTAATAATAGCTCTACATCCTAAAAGAAATATTTAGAGTTATATATTGCATTATCGTACATTTAAGAATATACTGAAATTAATTTTTTTGCCTTAGACATTTCATAATTTATTACCAAAATGAATCACGTTTCTTTGAAAATTAAAAAGATACTTTAGTATTATTAGAAATTATGAATTTTATTTTTTACATAATATTGCACTGCCAAATCGAAAGTTCTCTTGTCTCAATATCATTGCTCGCAAAAGGTACATAAAGGACTATCCTTATACTTAATTACATACAATTATTATACATAATTTATACTTATGATTCTTTGTAAAATTCTCAACTGATACCTTTATATGTTATCATATTTTGTAATTTCACAAGGGATTTATTTTGTGTGTTTAGAACAAAAATATGATAAGCAAGATCAACAAGGAACGTCGGCGTTCAATGAACGCAAGCACCACGCGTTTAAAGTTTACAAAAATAATATTTTCCTCAAACGGTATGTTTTAATGTCTTTTTGTCAGAAATGGATACATTTTGATTTGAATTCAAATGATTCTTCTTTACCATGTTATTCTCAATTCAACAATAAAAGCAGAAATGTCAATCATTCTGAAACCATACTCTAAAAAATCGTTTACCAAGACATAGGACTTTATTTTTACATCTATTGCAATATAAAATTTGTAAAATGAACTATTAGTGGTCATTTATAATTAGTGTTTAAATTATCATTTATTTAATAAATTAATTAATTAATTAATTATACAACTATTGATAATACCATTAGATGGTACCATTAGATGGTTTATCTGTAAAAAATCCAATTAATATTTGAAACATCTTCTAATAGGTCTTACAGCCAACGAAAACATCTTCTGTCTAATGAATTAATGAATCTTACTGTAATGTTATATAATGGAATAAATTATGCTTATGATGAACTATTTGTTCATTTATATCACTTTATAAACAAATATTTTCTCTTTCAGCGACAAAAGAAGGTATTCAAGAATGGTTGGAGTTGAACACAGAAATGTCAGTTTTGTTGGATGCTCTACAGTAAGTCGTTTAAATTGTTTTAATTAATAGTTTGGTATTAAGCGTAAGTTTGATTACTTTGTTTTCAAATAGAATAACGCAACATTGCTCAGGAAGACGTTTTAAAGACATGGTAAGACGGTGTATTACATTAATTTACATACAAAATTGAAACAAAAATGAGGTTTTCAGTGTTGTATTTTTCTAGTCCGTCTGCATAATTGCTTCCAGCATATTAAATGTTGAAGATTAAATGCCACCTGAGCCGGTGCCAGGGTTTGAGAGATGTTGTACTTGAGTTGTCAATTATCTCGCATGAACAGATTCAAGCAAACCAGGTCAGCAATCTGTCGTAAAATATTCCGTTATTTTCATTGCTTCCGAGGCATCTCCCCTTTTCCAAATAGTTTCAAAAATTGAATCATCTTTGTAAGCCAGATATTCAGATTTGTAGTGTATACTTCAACTTAATTTTGTCGTCACTAAAAACAGCATGTACACAAATAATCTTACCGTACACACACACACACATATCACAGGCACGAGTATCGGACCTGGGAAGAAAAAATATGACCAGATTGATAAAAAAACCTGTGTTCATCTTAAAATTGTCAAAAAACCAAAAAAAAATGCAAATAATGACCCCTTTAAAAATATACTATAAGTTAAGTATCGGACCTGGGAAGAAAAAATATGACCAGATTGATAAAAAAACCTGTGTTCATCTTAAAAGTGTCAAAAAAAATGTAAATAATGACCCCCTTTAAAAATATACTATATGTTAAGAGAAGGCCGGAAACTCCAGATTCGAGCCTACGAGCAAGGGATTCATTTCCCGGGCCGTTGTGAAAACAATTGGCCAGACAATTAAAAAAAACTTTTATCACTATTTCACGTTTATATTAAGCTTCAAAATGAGACCAACCCCAAGTCTCTAACCCTTCCCGTTCATGAAATATCTATCAGGAAACGAGCGAATTCGTGCTAAAAATCCTTGGTAGACAGAATTGCGGCACAACAATTCGCTACGTAAACATAGACTAATACATGTATGTCAGCTGACTACGGGTCAAAATTACTTGAATTTACTAAATAATATTACTAAATACATTAAGTTGGACCACTCACAACCGTCAGAAGCATCTGATACACCCAAAATTCGAATTTCAAACCTTTCCACGGTCTTTAGATTACTTTCTACGCCATTGTCAATCAGCTGTTCGATATTTTGTAACGAGTCTTCTGATTGGCCAATAGCAACGAAAACCGCAACGTTTCACACAAGGATGCCTAATGGCGTAGAAAGCGATTGAAAGACCGTGTAAATGTTTGAAACTCGAATCTCGTGTGTATCAGATGCTACTGACGGTTGTGAGTGGTCCAACTTAATGTATTTAGTAATATTATTTAGTAAATTCAAGTTTTAAATAAAAGTTTTTTTTAATTGTCTGGCCAATTGTTTTCACAACGGCCCGGGAAATGAATCCCTTGCTCGTAGGCTCGAATCTGGAGTTTCCGGCCTTCTCTTAACTTATAGTATATTTTTAAAGGGGGTCATTATTTACATTTTTTTTTTGTTTTTTTGACACTTTTAAGATGAACACAGGTTTTTTTTATCAATCTGGTCATATTTTTTCTTCCCAGGTCCGATACTCGTGCCTGTGACACATATATATCAAAAAGTACCTGATTGACAGTGCAGTGCTTAAAACTGCTATTCACAAAAACGACGATGTTTAAATGATATTTTATGATCTGGAGCTTAAATCGTAGTCTGATTTTATAACAACTTTATTCTGGAGTTCAGGTAAATGATATAGAATATGTTATGTATTCTATAAATAATTATTACTTTCTATACCTGATATTTACATAAAATCAGGCTAAACTTGTGTAGGAGAGAGTCTTCGAAAATAACGTTTAGCTCACCAACTAGAAATGTTTATGTTTTAATAAGGTTCTATGTTTATACTTTCATTAAATATCATTACACTGTAACTCATTCAAAATTAAATGGATAGATGAACATAAACATTAAACAAAAATAGATAAACAGGAATGTCATTTCAACCTCCACAAGTTTATATGCTTCTTACTACACCCTTTGCATGACTAACTATCAAGAGCGCCATGGCATGAAATCATTCCATTTAATGTAATATGAACAATAGTTCTAAACTTGTGTTGCATATCCGAAACTCAAATTGAAAAAAGAATTGTTTACATTTACACGTTAGTGTGTAACTTTGCAATAATCAGCTTAAACAGACACAAAGCTTCCAAAACTAATTGATCTAGTTCTGTATAATTTGTAAATTCAAAGAAAAACCACAAAAGCAATCAAAGAAAGATACATATTAAATATAAAACAAGACAAGATGAATTAAGGAGATAGTTACACATCATTCCTGTTTTCCTCAATCGTTATGGGTTTAAAAATGTATAAAGGTATTTCAAAATTTATAAACAAAGTTTTATAACCTTTTACGACTGCACGCTTATTAGCATCTTTCAAAAGCACACATATTTCATATTTCAGTCAAGAAATATAAACATAACATAAACATAACATATTCTTTATTTGGCATAAAATGAGGATACACATTTATTACCAAAATATGAACAATGATGTAATGAAAGAACATTATACATAATATATAAACCTTAACAAAGTTGAAATGTGATACAGATATGGTGCTTCAAACTTGAATAAATTGAGGATACTTACTGTTGATCATTATTTCTTTAAATAAAAAATACAAATGTTTTGACAAGTTACTCAACATCCGCGTGTTTGTTGTAGACTTTAGTTTTTCAAAGTTATAAATTGATATAAATGTAATGTGGAAACAATTTACATAAACTTCCCCATTTCTGGATATTGTTATAATAAGAATTGAGCTATTGTATTACGTTGTTAGTAAGAAATCAATCAGATATAACACTGAAACCAAAGACATAGCTCTAAATCTACGGAATAAAACTTTTAAAATGACTTAAAGATAGCGTCATTAAATCTTTGTATCAAAAATATGCATCCGGTTTTTAAGATATTCAGCAATAACAAAAAAGGTTCATTTCCCACAATCATTGTAGATTGCACTAACTAATGCAGAGGACACAATTATCTCATTCAGAATGGGACATCCTGCGATTTACATTAAAAATAAGTGATAAGAACGTGCACAAAAAGTGTTGATTACAATCAAAATCGTTTGTTAGTTTGTTTCTTAGAAATGAAATTAAATGTGATATCTAGTTATTCGGAAATGTTTAATGGATTCCCATACTAATGAATTAAAGTGACAGTGTAAATGATGGGTGCACACGTGAAAGTAGAAATAACTTTATATTTTGCAAAGCTTGTGTTCATTGTAATATTTTACTATAATAAGCCATGTGACTTACGAAATTGTCTATAAATACGTTTCAGGAATTATCGGTATCGTTCAATTTCTAAAAAGAGCGAGACAGTCTTTTAATGAATAAGGTTACCCTAATTATTATATTTTATTCCAAACATTTTTCACTATCAATAATTATTATTATTGGTCAATAACCATTATAAAATTTAATCTTTTGACAGAAATATTTTACTAATTAAGCTAGACTGACAGCGAAAACATGAGCATAATGACACTTTAATGCCAATCTAATTCAAACATGATGTTGTTGTCTTTGCAGGAGATGTCGTCTACTCTCTTAATATATCTTATTTCAAAATTTCACCAGCAGAATGTGTACTTTAGCCGGTGCTAGGGGTGGACGGTTTTCCCATTACCACTACTTTCCATGAATAGGCTCAATGACACTTGAAAATATTTTCAATTTTGCTTTTTTGAGCATTCTTTTCGTATTTCGTTTCTGTTTTATTTATTTAGACAATACATTATTAGGATTAAGCTATAAAAATGCATAACAAATACTGTGAACCAACAATGTTTATTCTAAAATATGTATATTATGATAATGTAATCAACAATATTCATTAATATAATTTAGTTTATAGATATGATCTTATACTGACCTGGCTGTAAGTCGTTCTACTGCAATTACTGTATGTGGAAGAAAATGGCCAATAAACTTAAATAAGTCATTTCATTTAATGCTGCGAAAAAAAATGCTGTAAATGTATAATGTTTGACTGTGTCCCTAAGTTTCAATATGTCTAAATAAAATGACACATGTATATTTCCATCATCTATGTTTAATACAATCTGTTTTTATTGAGAGTATCAGTAAACAGTAATAAGTCATATTAAAATACAGAAATACAATATAATCGTGATCATATCAAATTATACATTTTGAAAAAACAAAATTGTATTACTGATTGTATTAAAGTTCTCCTTTGCAACTTAAACAAATTTAAGAAAAAATGATTATTATATGATATACATGATGGTGAATATAGAGTGACCGTATCATCAGACAAAATCAGTATATCATCAAAACCACCCAAATGTAAGTGTCCTATTTCTTGAAAACTTTTGTAATAAGTTTAGAAATTGTTTATTTTCAGTCAATTAAAATGCATTTTTACACTGAATTTGTATGCATGTTTAATATGAGTTAATGTCAATCTCCAAACCAAAGACGTCATTCGAAAAAAGTAACTTATGGAAATGAGTATAAATATGAATTACTTTGCATATTCAGAATATCAAATTAGTAACAGGGAGTACAAGGGTCATGTGACTTTTTATTTATTCCAAAGAAAAGCAACCTTTTCGACATAAAAAATCCAGTAAGTTTCAAGTATCAAAAGTAAAGCTTGTCAGGAAAAGAATAATTTTTATCAGACGGCGTTTACCCCTCTTGTAATTAAAAATATATATTTGAATTATTCTGAAAAGTCATTTAAATGTAAGAAATGGAATGATACGTAGATCTGATGGACTAAGCTGTACTCAGATGGATAATTATCTGTTAACTCTTCTATCGAGTATTTTAGGGGATGATGATATCAGGTAATTGTGGACTATTTTATACTATTTGCACTATTTCTATTACAAAAACAAATGTTGTATTTCTATTCATAAAATTCATTGTATTAGGAAATATTGAATGATATTGTCATTGAATAATGTGTCTCGTATATATAATGATAAGGAAAGTAAAGAGCACAATATTAACAAAAACTTTGCAAGCATCGGGGTTATTTGTTTACTTTTTGTTCAGTGTTTGTATTAAGACGCACAATCTTCGCAAAAAAATAGCAAAGTATGATACAAGCTTAATGTGTATTTCGTCGTAGATACATATTCTTTGAATATTCAACAAAAATAAAGAACATCCTAATGAAATACAACAGATAAAACAGAAAATGCAGTTAAAATATAGGGATTTACAAACAATTTTTATTCCGCATTTTGACCGAATTAATATTGATGGCTTTTTACTAGAAAAATGTAACTGCAGTTTAAGCAAGAACACAGCCTACTTTTTAAGGATAATTCTAAGTCGTATGGCCAAACAACTAAAATGTATTCGTTTTATTCCAGTCGGTATTAAGAAGTTTTACTATCTAAATTATCATCAAAATGCAATTAATCTCAGAAAATCTACTTATACAACCAATATGATTTTATCAAACGTTTGATTTTGGCAGATATTTTCAACCAACACATGCGATTCAGTCTTGAAAAAAAGGACAAAGAAGGTAGTTACAGTTATATTGTTTACTCCATACCGTAAGGAAATGATTGATCTTTCTTGATTCTAGGAAAAACCAACGTGATGAAAGAAACTTGCTAATTCGTGCTAATTGTTCTGTTGTGTATTGTTAAGGACATTGACGTCGTTTTACTTTGACGAACTGTAGTCTTTTGCAAATATACTTACGCATTGTTTGATAAAATATTTTCTGCAGCGACAAAAAATAAAGTTTAAGATTTCAAACCTAGAAAATGATTTTTGAATGTTGATGGCTATTTTGTATATAAAACTAATTTGACGTCCATTGAATTCTTTATAGAAATGTACAAGTTGGAAATCAACTGTCATTTTGTTTACCAAATACCGTATTAGAAAATTTTAACATGTAATGATAAGTTTTTTATACATACGATTTATCAGTTTTAAAGAGTTCAAAAGATTTTCACACAATTAAATTTTGCGGGTTTCTTCTGAGTCGTGATGCCTTAAACTTTAAAAACTTGACGCTGTAAAAAGTTGCCCCGTACATCACTTCAGTGTTGCTATATTTTTCTGGTCATTAACGGGATCATTGATTCCAGCACTTTCAAGTGTTGAAAATTCAAGTCCGCTCAAGTCGGTGCTAGGGGGCGTGAGGGATTCTTTCCCTCGTGTACAGCAATGAGTATGCAATTATGTTGTGATTAGTGCTACCAGGGATCACACTTTCTCCTGATTTCTTTTATTAATGATTAAATAGCATAATGCAATAGATGTTCCAAGTAAAAAATAGGTATATTTGACTTATGTATTGAAATATTCGACATTAAAAGTAGTGAATGGCTGGTTAATCTGAACTTTACAAATTACTGTTGGGTAATGATGTTATTATGTTTATATTTAACGCAAATTTCAAAAGGTTCTATATTTCTTTAATGAGTTTATAATGATCATACCATATATTGGATGCATAATAAATGTCAATCATTACATTTATGCAACAAGAAGAAAATGTTTTTGCTAAATGGGACATATTTCGTAGTATTTCTTAGGACATGTAGCTTTTTTTACACTTCTGAAGAAGAAATATGGTTATCACATAAGGGACAGCGTTTGAGGTTTTGTGAGTCCAAACTGACAGTCTTTTTTGCAGTAAAACAAGAAAGACTCACAAAACAACTTCTCAGCACTGTTTAACGTCACTTTAACAAAATTTTTATATTAAAGCATGTGACGGTAAATTGTGTTATTTGATGTCATCAACCCTGTAAAAGATTTTCCATGTTAAAGTTATATGCATTTTGAACGACTTTACTTATTTATGAATACAGTTCTTTCTTCCATTTTCAGTTTATCGAAATTTTAAACACATATATCTCATTATAATGGGGTAATAGTAAAGACGGTGTAAAAATTTCAAAAAAAGCCAGACCAGTGACTTTGATAGAAATATACTGAATCGTGACGATGTTAAAATCACGACCTATTACTAATTATGAATTTCACACATGGCTGAGAATTGTACAAGGGAGAGTATCTTACAGCATTTCAGATCTTTATACAACACTAGTAATTTCCCTTGACAACAAAACAAACTTAAAATGTCTTACTGCCCGCCTCTGAGGGAAACATTGCAAACTTTTTATTTCCTTGCAATTTGCGACAATTTTTACAAGTGTATGCAAGTCGTACCAGCTCGCCGCCAATTGCGTTGAAAATGTCTTTATAAAGCACGGGTCAAATATTCAATACAATGTATATATATCAAGCAGTGGTCGATCTGGTTCAATGTCAATGCTACACATAAAGGTCAAAAATTGTCTGAACTGTTCACTGTCCGACTTAAATTCTACTGCCTACGAGTTCCCGAAGCATCCTGTTCACTATTTAAGAAAAAACCTGAAGTAATACCACTTTAAAAGTACATTGAAAATATTTTGTTACAGTGGCATAATTGAAGGATAAGACATATTTTGTCCATTTAACATTGAACTTGATGGACATTCTTTAAAATAACACTATTAGATACTGTCGAAAGTCGGTAACTAAGGTGTTTTATCATGTTTTAAAACTATGCACATTAAAACACGGTGTTTCATCGGTTTAACAAAAAATTACTTAAATCAGCTGTGTGTGACTTAATAAAAACACACTTGTCCCTTTAAAATGATAGCTTTATTCATAAACTTAGCTTTGCCACTATTTATAATTTGGTATAGAACCAGGCCTGTTAAGTCCTCTAATGACTGCTTTAATTTTTGATACCAAACACCCGATTCTCATATGAACCCATCACATTCTATATTTCAATAATGGACTTGTCCAGTTATTATTTTGGAATTGTGCATAATCAGTTTTTTGGGATATTTATATCTAAGACGAAAATTTGAAGTTTGTCGACAAACAGTATAGGGCCTGCTCAAAAGCCGAAGATGTGTCCTATACTGATGGTAAAGGTTTTTCACGTACTGATTTATACAGGACATGTTAGTGGTTACATGTGCGTATTTGATATATGTAATAGTAAGAATGCGTAGGAAAATTCGTAGAACAATAAAAAAATCATTTGAGATAATTCAATTCGTCCCATTTCAAATGCTTCGTATTTATACAATAATCAGAGTATTAGTAATCAGAGAGTTTGTATGTTATATAGTTATATAAAGTGAAGCAAGAAGACAAGCATTTACGTCACCCTAGAAACCTAACTGAAACAAATATTCTACAAAAATGCAATCAAATGAAATAAATAAGTAAATTATTAAAAATTAACATGGTCATTCATTTTGTGGCGAATAAAATATTCTATAGAAAAAATGTATATTAAAAAGTCCACGTTATACATATAAAACTTGATTGAGTAGTGTGATATGCTTTAGCGCCTTCATGAAGACAATATCTAGTTAATATAAAACCGGGGATCAAATATAACTACTAATAGTCTTATTTTAATAAAAATCGACGCACGCGAAACGTTTATGAAGTAAAGAACATGAACAATAACTGCACATAATTATTGTCTTTTACAGGCTTATGTATAAATAAAAGTAAATATAGTTAAATAACACCATTACTTCTTGTTAATGACATTTTACTCATGATGATGTCAGTCAGTCGGTTACTAGGTAATAAAAATAAATATGACCTTAATTTATAATGTTTATTGTTATTTCGTCATGTTCACTAATTGAATAAAAATAAAGTAAGTATGATTAATATATACATACATTTGTTTATGTTATACTATTTAAATACGTATAACGCCCAATTTTTAAGTGAATAAAGGGTCTCTTAATTTTAACATCACGAAAACACAACAGAATTGTGTGACACATTAAAATAATATACAATAGTGTCCCGGTTTAAGACCCATTTTGAAATCTAAATGAGTCAGACTTTAAATGTTTATAATACTTTCACAGTCCTATGAAGTCTCCGTCTTAACGCCTTTATCCTTCGCTCTCTTTACTAATTTTAATAACACGAAACTACCTGCCAAACATTTTGAAACGCTTAAGTGCTTCTGGTTGAAAAAATCCACTAACGATCAAAAACCATTGAATTACGTTTTCCGATATTGTCAATATGAACTGGTCACGGTGCTGTGACTTCGTTAAAACCTTTTGCGATTGACTGAATGCTGTACTACTGTAAAATATTAACGTGCACGCGTTGAGACACGATGATTGGAAGGTTAATATTTGCTGCTTCTAACTATAGTGTTTTTAAAACCTGAAGAACAAGTTTTCCTGGTTTTCTTGATGATATGAATAGCATGAATTCAAACTTGGATATACCTGGGGGAACAGCGCCAAGGTATGAGGCAAAAGTTTTGGACTTTAAAATCACAACATAGGAATCTGTTTTGAAACATTTTTCTTATTTCTTTAATATACTCTAGTGAACACAGCTGATGGGATTTAAATTTATTCAGGTTTTACTATACGTAAGCTAGATTTATTTCTTATGATAAATTCTCCTACTGGAAATAATTCATGGTCTATAATTATACAGACATATGATACTGTCACTCATTATGTTTGCGTTTTAAGGGTTGAAATAAAGACTGATTTTATCATTAAGAAAAGAAGTTAAAGAAATATAAAAAAACAAGGTTTAAAGTTTTGTCTAAAGTTTACTAACAGTGGGTCGATGTTAGGATAAACATATAACTATATAACATGTTACAGTATTATATGTGAAACATAGGTAATACATACTAGGAGATTCAGAAAGTGACTCTAAGACTAAATTATGAACATACATACGCAACTCCTACATTATTTGTGATGTGTCTTTTAGTTGGATTAGGTCATTGGTCATTTAGACGATTGGAAGATTTCCTTTAACTTGTTAACTGTTTAAGACTAATGCAAGGGATCTTTGGCTTAATATCCATGTTTAAGAAACAAGGTTAATATACATCTAGCTATACTAATAGAGTTTGTTTCTGCTGAATGCCCATTTGAATTCAATTATTGCATTGCTTGTTATTATTTTGGGAAATATTCGTTTTGATAAATCGATATGATACAATACAAAGTGGCTACGTTTTATGTAACATTTAAAATATCAGTCTGACGGGTACAACAGAGTTTATTGTATTATCTGATGAATGGGTATAATACAAATCACATGTACAGCCCGGGGGCTAGATTTCTGCCGCTGATTTTGTTTCGTTTATCAAAGGTCCGAATATAATATACATGTATAAGACTGTTACAGCGTTATGAACTTGTATACATAGTTATGTGTGGAATACACAAGGTCTGGACAATAGATTTTATAAATCTTTGTGTGAGAAAAAAATGGATAGGTTACTCTGCTGTCAAGGTTGATACGGGTGATTAATAAAAAGCCAAGCGGAATGAATTTTGGATGTATGACCTTCTGTGTAAAGACGGGCTATTATATTAAATAAATCGCCTGTGAAACATTTTAAACCCAAGAGTTAAGGTTTCAATAACTGGTGCATGCAATTTAGATTTTTAACAAAACAAAAATCAAAACAGAAAATGTGTTGAATGAATTTAGTACAGTCTGCCTTAATGGTAAATGGTATTGATCACTAAGATAGTTGACAGAGGTCTAAATATCAAAAATACAAGCTACCGTCATCTTTCTATTCTATTCCATTCTTTTCTGTTTTTCTCTGTGCCGTTCATATTCCCATCTATTCCATTCCATTCTGGAGGGATGACAGATGTGTACACATGTATTAGGTCATTAGAAAATGTAACTGATTATATCTATATCTGTAGGGGAATTCGGGGTAGCATTACTAGTAGTTATACCCTTGTATATGACAAGATTGTTTCCAGTTGCACATATACATATGATATACATGTACATTTCCATACAATCATAATCACTTAATCTTATTGTCAGGTAGGCGTATATAATTGGTTTAAGTTATTAAAACAGTGGTTTTAGTTATTAAAACAATTTAATTCCTCAATGTTATAAATCCTTATGTAATATAACCTTTTCCGCTTGTTTTTGTGTGTACCACATACTTCTTAAACACACCTTGTCTAATCTGAAGACAAACTAGTAAACAATGCATTTTAGTACGTTTTTAAAACTAATAAGATATTAAATTATCCAGGGATGAATCAACAAAAAGAGAGAAAAAAGGATAAATACTGGTTCAAATTTATGAATAGTTTTTTTTCTACCCTGGAGAAACAAAATCTTAGCACATTGTTTTTATGGACCAAAATTTTAAGTTAAAATTCATTGAACTCATTTATCATCCCGTTTAACAGGTGAACATAAAATTCACTCGAGTCGTAATTAGACATTAATTGCTTAATTGTAATAAATTAATGCAAAACTTCTCGCTACGTAACTTTATAATGATTGACATCGTTTTCGTCTTTCATATGTTTTCCTTTTAAAGATTCTTTTGTGCGTTAAACAATAAGTATTCATTATTCTCTATACAAAATACTTTAAATTTCTCTATTCATTGTATAGTTAAACTTTTATAGGGAAACGTGTATTTTTTTCTTTTTGTAAGACATTTTGAAAAGAATGATATGTGGGAAAGAGAATGTTTTAAAATGAGATTTAATGATGCACATTTCGCGTTTTAAACCAGATTAAAGTAAAAAAAAAAAAGCTCTGCGTCGCTGTACGAGAAATAGATACATGTACATGTATATATATATAGCTGATTAAAGTACAGCCAAACACGTTTGTTTGAGGCCCCTCTACAGAGAACACGTTAAAATTGAATGAATATCAACTGATCATAGATTTTTGTGTTATTTTTTTTCTACAAACTTTTCTACACGAGAATATGTGACATCCTTTCTTTACCATGAAATGCACGAAATATTATTTTGAAGAAAAAAAAGATATATGCTAAACACTAAGGTTGAGTTTCCAATTAAAAAAGCTTCACCATACCGTTATTATTTCGGCTATGTTAGGACAATCAGCTAAAAATAGGGACAGTTGACCAGACAACTTTGCACGATTCTTTCGAGATTAACGAATATGTGGAGAATAATTTCGCATACGTAATAGGTGTACATTTGTTGTGTATACATAAATTTCAACATGGACTGGAGGGAAGTCCTTTATTGGTCAGCAAATTTGTCAAGAATAACTGCGTAAGTTTGTTCTTTATATATTAAGTAAGATAAAGTCTACATTAACAGTGGTTATAGGGGTTTGGTGCATTACATATGAAAGATATAAGAATTCAACCGTTTTACATGTTTTCTAAACAACTAACATAATTGACATCCATTTGTCCATAGGATGTAAACGCGAACTGTTACTTTCCCTTAATTTGCTGCATTTATGCCGTGGCATTTTCCTGATTTGAACACTTTCGGTTCAAGCTGTGTTCGGGTTAATTCTCAAGAAAAACTTAATTTTATGCGAGGTAAAGCTTGAAAACTGAGGCCTGTTAGGAACACATCAAAATGCACGTAAGCTTACCATGGGACAAAAGACTATATTATGTTGATTTCTAAAGTGTTTTATCACATGTCTACTGTGAATTATGTAAGTGTAACCATCCAAAAGTTTTTTAAATGCAAAATGTTAGAAATTGGAGACAGCAATTGACATAAAAATTGGTTACAAGTTACCCGCTCAAATCAATTGAAAGAAAATCTCATAATATGAAACATTTCTCTCCTAACTTTCTTCTATTGTGTTAAAAATTTAGATATTTTTATTGCTTGAGTCACACGTTGTTTGCATTTTGAGACAGATTGAATTAGTAGGTGTTTGAAATTGTTTTTTTCTGTCTCACAAGAATTAGTCGAGAAATAAATGAGCCGCGTCACGACAAAACCAACATAATGGGTTTGCGACCAGCATGGATCCAGACAAGCCTGCGCATCCGCGCAGTCTTTTTAGGATCCATGCTGTTCGCTATCAGTTTCACGGATGCGCAGGCTGGTCTGGATCCATGCTGGTCGCAAACGCATTATGTTGGTTTTGTCGTGACGCGGCTCAAATACAGATATTTGCATTTTCAAAACATAAAAATTGTATTCCATTTTTTTTTATTACAATCACGAACGTTATACCTACAAAATGAATTATTTTACTTTAAACTGAAATTTATTAAACAAGAACAATATGATTATTTGACACATTATTATGGTGTTTTATCTTATGTCATAGAGTCTGTAGTTTTGATTGCAGTTTAAAAAAATCATAGTGTAAAATAAACGAAAAAAGTCGCGTCCTATGTTGTCAAAGACAAATTTGTATTACATCGTAAATTGATTTCATCAAAAATGATAACAATGCTTTCAACGGATGCTGTGTTCCAACAACTATGCCTCAATTGCTTGTAAACAACGTGTGTCGTCTGCAGAGAGTTTAGAATTTGTCCCACAGAACTATTTATATCCGGTTCATAAGTACACTTATTCGATTTTCTCGATTGTTTTTTAATCGATCTCCAGGTTGTCACAGGACAAAAATTCTTCCTAGAAAATCAATCAGAATTTACAATCATGAGAAAATTGTCATCCGAATCAATAAGATGCTTGTAAAGTTTATTCCAAGCATCTAAACAAACGGTTGTTATTGGTATCTAAGCCTTATCCAATCCCCCGTTGTGGCCATCTAGAATTTCAAGTTATGCATTTTACGCCATGAAATATTAATATTATTTTAAGGATGATCTGGTTGGATCTTTGTTTTAACTTTTTATATTTTTGTTATTTGCATGTACAGTTTAAAATCAAGTCATTTACAAAAAAATCTACAATATTTATTATGGCATTTTTTTTGTGGTTATTGGTTGATTAAACATACCTGATTGTTGTTTTGTATACATCTCCATGGAGTAAATCCCTGGAATGACGTGCAGTTACGTAACAATATAACACAGAATTGTTTAATGAAGTCCCTTTCTATAAAATGATCAGAGACGGTGCTTTTGTGAGAATTTGATACTAGTATATAGAATATTATAGCCTATTTATATATACGCTAAGGTGGTACCCTTCGCTGGCTTTCTGTTGCTTGCCCCTCACTTGTTATGTGATTGGATTCCGTCAAGGGACTCGGATTCTATCTTGCTATCCAACTGACTAGTGCTTAAGGAAAGTTGATGGTTATACTCCGGGGCCCACTTGTGCCCAAACAAATGCGCGGGAAGTTGTTGTTCAAAAGTGTTCGTGCGACAAAAAAAATGTGCGCGTATGTGTCTGTCACACAAATTATTTATTTGTCAAAAAGGCTCTGAGCGTTTTAGAAATGGAAAGAGCAAATTTGGACGTTCTTATTTTACATGATATTATATAATAACATGTACAAAATTAGTATTATACTGTGAAAGAAACTTGAAAAAAAACTAGTGTATTTTGTATTTTAACACTTCTTCGTGATATTATATTTTCGCCGTAACAAACGATTTCTTTATGTTCACCAATATTCTTATATCTCGGATTTAAATGGGTTATTTAAATCGTAAATGAATGACACTGCATTGTTTGAAATTATTCATACGAAAACTATTCAACCTAACGATCCTTCTGATATTCATTTACATCAATACTAATATTTTTGCAGATGATAAAATAACATGCATTCAATCATACCTCAAATCTCAGTATCTTTCTGTCGTCAGGTATATAAATTGAGACATCGTTTTTAACAGCCGACCTTTATTTTATCTACTGAACGTATCTGTAAGCCCCCGGGGGTTGAATGTTCAATGAGACACCACATTCGTTAATTGTTGTCTTTCAGTCGTTGTTAGACTGCTAAATGCCAATTTTATTCAATTAAAGCGTCAGCGACAAATGTTTAAACACCAACCTGAAAGGTGCTCGTGAGAATTACACTGCGTGACCTTTACCTTATTAGAATGAAGTGTTTTCTAGCCTTCTTCTGATACTCTCCTTCACCTAAAGCTGATACCGTTGATACACGCGCGACAAAGTCTTTGACTTTGCATTTAAAATGTAGGTTGCAGGAAATCATTCTTGTTGAATACGAGTGAGACCACACTTAGATTTCAATGGACCGTGAAACAGTTTCAGTCTTTACTTATGAAACAGTTTAAACCAAACTGGACGGAGCTAAGTGTCGCCACTTCATCTGGCATATGCGTATCAAAGTAAATTCCCAACAATCAAATTACCGGTATTTCTAATTATATTGTTGTCTATCATGACTAATATCTGCAACATTTATTTTTCAGAAAAAAAGTATTTTTAATATATTTGTACGACAGTAACCTTAAATGAGTACGTGAAACGCTTCGTAAAAAAACCAAAACAATATGAAGTATTTGATAAAGATCATTTGTAACAACACGCGGTGTTAGTAATAGTTATTGACACCCTACGTAATTGTCGATTATCTTAAAGCTATATGAGCCGCGCCATGACAAAACCAACATAATGCGTTTGCGACCAGCATGGATCCAGACCAGCCTGCGCATCCGCGCAGTCTGATCAGGATCCATGCTGTTCGCTTACAAACCGTATAACAAGTAGAGAAACTGATAGCAAACAGCATGGATCCTGATCATACTGAGCGGATGCGCAGACTGGTCTGGATCCATGCTGGTCACAAACCCATTATGTTGGTTTTGTCATGACACGGCTCAATTATGTTTTACGAAAAAAAACTTTAAGACGTAATGTTAATTATAATGTTTTAAAATGATTGGTGATAACAAATTACTCGTGCTCGTAGTTTTAATCTTCATCAGCCTTATGTGGTGTATATCATTTGTATAAATTAGCTATTCATATGACATATTATACATGTATTTTATTGTGTAAATTGCGATTTATGGGCCAGTGCTTGCTTATGAATTTTACATTACATTCGTGCATTTTAAAGTAATTATTTACGTGTTTATTGTAATACTTTCTAATATCATAGCTACGCAAACGTTGTGCTCCGGTGCTCGTGTCGTTAATAGGAAACTATTATTATTTGTATGAGTTTAAATTTTGAATTTCCTCATGCATGATGAATTAAAAATTACGACAAAACCGCATTTCAACACGATGTTTTATTTGTAGATATTACAGATGTTAATAAAAACAAGATCCATCTTACTGCAATTTGACAACAGCTTTCAACATTTTAAGTTTTACCTAAAATTTTCTTGTCCTTTCACGAAACTTGGCATGTCACGCGACAATAAAAGAAAAAAAGTGAAGCAGCAATATGAAGTTAAAACTGAGCATAGCATATCTACTTTTGTTTGCAAATTATTCCCCCACCGCTATATTTTACTATATAGCATTTGTTAAGTAAAGAAAGAAGTTTAGTTTTTAGCTAAAAATAGATAAAAATATCTAAGTCAGTCAGACACCAGCAAAATTGATGAATAAATCTCCAGACCACCTACTCGACATGATTTTGTATAATCGTTTTACTATTCCAATTTTCACTTAGCTCTGGATCTAGACATTGTTTTGAGACATGGAATACGATTATATGACCTTCACACCCATATCTAGACTACTGGACATGACTCGTATCTAGACTAGTGGACATGTCGCCGACGATATTTTAGCAAATTACACCCCATTTTATGACAAAATTTCAAGAACACATCAAATTCGGACAGTAGTCGAACGTATTGTTTTATGGGCAACTCTTTTTAGTTATAATAAGTGCTTTCTATTCAAGTTTGGTCAAGTATATGAATATTTTAGTTCATACAAACCCGTTGACCACTTGGTCAACAATAGACACATGTTTACTCTGTTAGACTTTCACTAATCTTTTATATAATATTGTAGGACTGTACTATTATATTATGTATTTGAAGTAAGTTTACAAACATAATGAAAGTTGGTCGATAAAAGAGTGTAAAACATTCGCTTTTAATAGTTATAAAGTAGACATGTTTATTCGCGTCAGGACGTTTAGAACTATTCTTTAATGGCCAAACTATTGATTCCTAATGAAGAAATGTGGAAGCTAGAATCGGCTTCAACTCTCACATATTGTCAGATATAATTAATCAGTTTCAATAAAGCGATGGTAACGGGATACCTGTGTAACCATGGCTCTAAAACAGGACAGTTATTGTGGTTTTCTACAGCGTGGGCAGACTAGATCATTTTCACTTTTATTCATTTCTTCATTTCGGTGTTATTATATCAAATTATATTACAATATAATATACATCATGGTATTTGCAACGTCATAGTGTCTTAAATAATGGACATAAGCCTATTAAAGTGACATTATGCTCATGTAAAGGTATATATTGAGTGAACAAGTGAAAGTCAACATAAGTTTAGATTTTGTCATTATGACAATTCCTTTCAATTTTGTAATTTGCTTCGAATAAACGATAAATAACTCATGAAGCCCAAGGCAAATGTACAACGAAATCTACCTGTAACGTTCAAATTATTATAGAAGTGGGACAGTCTTATATTTTAGGTAGATTTATATTTTATTCTAAACAATTTCCAACATCACCAGTTGGTCAAGCATCATTATAACAGTCAATCTTTTGAAATATATACAAATGTAGTCAGTTTAGTTACTCTTGACAATGAAAAAATATGAACGTAACGCCATTTTAACTTTGCATCAAACTTAATATAATATTATCTCATTTCTTTTTGCTTTTTTGCTGCACACATAATTATGTTACTTTGTGCTTTTTTTTCGACTTCAAACAGATCTTTGCTACGAATTTGATCCAACAAGTAAGAGATACTTTCTTCATTTTTTAAACATTTAAATTCATATTCTTTCTCCATTTGAACGGTGCGTTTACAAATGAGCCGCGTCACGACAAAACCAACATGATGGGTTTGCGACCAGCATGGATCCAGACCAGCCTGCACATCCGCGCAGTCTGATCAGGATCCATGCTGTTCAGTTTCACTACTTGTTATAGGGTTTGTAACCGAACAGCATGGACCCTGATCAGACTGTGCGGATGCGCAGGCTGGTCTTGATCCATGCTGGTCGCAAATGCATTATGTTGGTTTTGTCGTGACGCGGCTCATCTGTTACTGACAACATGTAACTATATCAGCAACATCGACAACAACAACAATACAATAGTGACATAAAGAAAATAATGTCAATATATGACGAGCTGCAGTGATTGGCTGGAGGCGGCTGCAGATTTTGACATTCCATGTTTATTTAATCTACAAGATTTAAATCTTGATATAAGATCTGAGAAGTATAAAGTCACACGGTAAAAAGTTTCAGTATGTTTGATTTTATCGTCTATTTATTAATAATCGATCGATCACATGTATTTGCCGAAATGATTATTAATCCGCGAAATGTTTGTTATTCTTAATTGAACGCCCACTGTAGTGAAAGTTTTTGTTGTAAAATTTTCTTTTTATATAGGGAAGGATAAATTTCGAAATCCCACACCGGTACGCGATATGTGTATAAATTCCGTATTTGAAAAATGCATTTTATTTTACAAACGCTGTCTATTAGTCAAAATCAAAGTTAAGTTTAAAGGTAAGGTTTACTCTGTTCATTCTCACATTTTGAAGTTTTTACTGCCGTGTCATTTTACAGGGCTTATAGAGAATGCTCCTCGTTATTTTGACAGTGTGGGCCAACACAGGAGGCGATCTGGAGTTACCGTAGACATGTCGTTAGGTTGAAAATTAACGTGTGAAAGTCCAACTGTTGCATTGAACTCTTTCTACGAAAGCGTACAAGAGTCATCATTTTCTTTTACGAACGGGTACATATACATGTATTTGGCTAAATAATAACAAACTATTAGAAAATGTCTGCGTCCCGTACAACAATATCTAGTGCATGTTCTGTTTCAATGATCTGCATTTATGTGTACGTATTTATAGTGGATAAGATGCGTTTGTCAAGACGAAATATGCCACACAGCAAATCTGTTTGTTTTATCCCTAAGTTGAGATTTTTTACTTAAGAATTGCGTTTTACATGTATTTCATTTACACCACATAACGGATGAATACGAACAGAATTGTATTTTTACAATCATAACCTTGTATCATCCCACAAAGTGAAAATATCCATAGTTAAATTACATGTAGAATTACAGATGTACATATTCAGCTCACATTGCCTTGGTACATGGTAAATTTGGGAATTTTTGGCCGTCTGTTGCAGTTCTCAACAAAACTCCATTATATTGTATGAAATATTAATTAATATTTGTCAAATATAAATATTCCCTGTCTTGAAAGAAGAAAAGCAAACAATTCACCGTATGTGTTTGTTTTGGGTAGATTTAAACTTCTTGAATATTTAATCAAATTCAAATACAAAAAAAAATACCAATATGCTCTTACAATAAATTATTCAAAACGAAAGTTTACACCATTCCCCCTACAACTACAACGGAAAGTTCCTTTTCAATCATGAGGTTGACACCACGACCCTCGGTCCATGGTACATATTGTCCTTGATTCAAGGGACTGATAAAGTTCGATTCGAGGGAATGATACATTTTGAAACAAGGGCATTGGTGCAATACTAAGTTCTTTTTTTTGTATTTGATAGGTAAAGTTACATGCATATTTTGAAAATAATACATTATCATAATCCTTCCTTTGTTTGAAATTCTATCATTTTTCACAAAAAAAATGTTAACTGTTCATCTGAGCCGTCAAGCCAGTAATTATATCAAGCAGTTTATAATATGACTAATTTAAACTTTAACACTTTCTTGTTGAACTTCTATATAGCAACTAGGCCTTTTAATCTTCAGCGCTATCATATTTACTAGTATGTTTTATATAAAAAAGAAATGAAAAATAACCAGTTTGAAAATACATGGTTTTATATTTTGTTGAAACGTTTGTTCCTACATTCTCAATCGCTCTTAATAAAGATTAGTCTTGAAAGGTATATAAGCCATAACCGCCTAGAACCGGATGTAGTAAACATATAGCCATGCCATACTGCACATCCGTTTAGACTAACCAGCCTCTTTACTGTTTGCAGCTCAAATTTTGTAGTTAAATATTGAAATATCTTTTGATTTCTTATGAATATTTAAAACTCAAAAAGGAGGAAATTCATTACAGAAAATCAACTCGTAAAAGGTTAATTATATTTCTAATTTTGATTAAATTAATTAACGGAAAGTCTTAAGCACTTGGGAAACGAAAAGGGAAAATACAACATATTTTCCTTCTCTAAAATGACTTATACATGTAATTCATATGCATTAAAATATGATAAAAATAAAAATAAAATGAAATTGTTATGCATTATATATATATACGTATGTTCTAGATTTCTTCAATGGATACCCACTGTGTTACATTCGACTTGAAAACGTATTAGTTGCGCTGTCCATTGAAACATGTCCTAGTCTATTTATGTAAATTTTCTTTTATATATTCTAACTTTTTTGAAAATAACTCGCACTGAATATTTTCAATGGTGAATATTGTACCTGACCAACCAAGCGTAAAGATGAAAAGTTGTGTTTTTTTTTGTAGCATTACAAATCACTTCAAAAAGTGATATAGAAGAAGTCGCCCACGTTAATAAGCTTCACGAGTCCTATTTTATAAACTATATAATGTAGAATGGAACTTTGAAAAAACAAAACAAAATAAAAACGAAATGATTTTTTGAATGCAAGCTTGAAACCCTGGTGAAGCAAAGTTCTCTATGTATCAGAATGAAACTATTATAGCCAAAAATCTTGATGGTAAAAGGGCTTGTTTCATACCTTGTCCGATCCATGTTTTGCATCAAAAATACATGTCAAAATAATAATTTTAAAAAAGTATCTGTATCGTGCGCGTCTGACGTCACACAATGTGCGCACGATGTCAAACCACAACACATTGCATTCGTATTTGATATTAAAAAAATCACATGCATATTTATTTTTTTTTAATACTTGCATCATATATTTTCCAATTTAATGTGTGTGTGTTTGGGTTTGTTTACCCTCGCCACCGGAAACCTAAATTTAGGGGATCTGTTGTCTGTTTACTAAATGTTATATAAGTACATGTGTTACGTGCATACCATATCCCTCATAACAGGGTCGTCTCTATGTACGACCTGTGTCATGGGAGGAAGATGGGATAATCCCATTCTAAGTTCTAGGTTCTATGTTCTAAAATTATTTTTGAAATGGTTCTATTATTATTATAATGACTAGACTGTCTTACGGTTAGACGTTATTTCTAATACTGTGATTTAGACATCATAACCGAGAAAATAATGAACGAAAGGATACTTGTATAAATGATGGTACTTGCCGCCACTTAATTACTGTTAATTCATATTGTATCTGTACGAGTTCGTGCACATTGTTAAAATGTCCATTAATTTGATTTTGTTGTAAGCATCACATCGAGAATTTATTTTGCCTTATTAAAGATAAAGTGCAATGAAATGCAGTGAAAACCTTTAGAAACTTTGTAATTTTGAATCTTGCACAGTTAAGACATACAACTTAATAAAAAAATTTATATTATATTTCACTTTATGAACTAATTTTAAAGTTTATTATTGTAAAACCAGGAAATGTGGTTGACACCCAGTTTCTATTTTGCATTAAAACCTTCATTCTTCTCTTTCATAAACGGAAATTATTTATTTCCCTGTAAACAGCATACACATTTTTTTATTCTATTTTTTGTGTGTTTTCAGCGAAGACCTAAAAGCGGAGAGCAATACCGACAACAGCTTTGACAGAAATAACAACAACAATGAAGACGACGACGAAGAAGAGGGCGACGACGGAATTGTTAAGACAAACAACACCAACAATGTCGCCGAAAAACAACCTAATTCTACTGATGGTCCCCCGGACGACATCCGTGCATTTTATGGACATCCTCTCACAGCGGCAACAGCGTCCTCGAATGATGCCGACACGCATGCGTCAGCTGTTGCCCTGCTTCACGAATACATCAACCTTCCTGCATTGGATAGAAGCGGGATGAAAATAGGCGACAAAATCAACTCTATATATGATATAATGAGGTAAATATAAGATCTTTAACGTATTTAAGTAAAGAAAGTTAATCTAAAAATAATCGAGCATATGTATTGAAGAAGTTACCTTCCTTTATATTTTACTACTTTTCAAGAGTAGATAATTCTGAGTGAGACGACGCTTTATATTGCCGAAGTTCTCTCCCTTCGTTTTATAGTTGTAACATTTCAACATTCATGCAAATCGGTGACGAGCAAAATATTGCAGTAGCAGTCTACAACCTAATTGTATATAATATTGCTATACAACGGGAATGCGTATTCTTTTATGAGATACGTTGGCCATATATTTTTGTTATTTCTTCTATCATAAACATTATATCGGATAGATAGAAGACAAGATAAAGCAATATACGATATGATCTTTTTGTTGAAAATCTGAAACTACCTAATACATCTTTAATATATCAACATCTTATTGTCGCAATATTTTGACATGCTATTTATCTCAATATATTTTATTTATAGGGGGTTTAATTGCGTGTGATCACATAACCTGAAAAATGTTGGTAGATGTTTTAGTCTATTCGCATTCCGACTTAAGTTTTCAAATGAAAAAAATAATTACATATAACCAAAAAAAACCCCATATTGGTTACATTTTAATATATTTGTATTGTGTTAAAAAGTTTTAAAAAAGTAAAATGCCTTGTCAACATATTCCCGTTTTTTGTCCTGCTCAATATTAATATTTAGAAAACTTATTAAGTTAGCGCCTCGAAATTAAAGGTTAATATACGAAAAGCAACAATGTTAAGATGCTGTGCAATCGTCATAACCATTCATTTTTGTGTCGCCTCTACGGAGTAGTGGCGACATATAGGGATCACTTCTCCGTCGTCTGTCTGTCCGTCTGTCTGTCTGTCTGTCCGTCCGTCCGTCCGTCACAAAACTTGTCCGGACTACTCCTCATAAACTACTGGTGCAATTTCATCCAAACTTTACAGGAATGATCAGTACCAAGTCTAGTTGTGCATATTGTCAGGATTTTCCGGTTCAATGATTTTTGTCAGAGTTATGGCCCTTTAATAATTTTTAATTTTAAAGTTTGTCCGGACTACTTCTCTTATACCACTAATGCAATTTCAATGAAACTTTACAGGATTGATCTGTAGCTCAAGTCCTTGCGCATATTGCACGGGTTTTCCGGTTGAATGATTTTTGGCCGAGTTATGGCCCTTTGATAAAAAGGTTTCTTTTTCTGTGTGTTGCCAGATACACAAAAGCTTGTCCGGACTATTCCTCATAAACTACTGGTGCATTTTCATCCAAACTTTACAGGAATGATCAGTACCAAGTCTAGTTGTGCATATTGTCAGCATTTTCTGGTTCAATGATTTTTGTTTGAGTTATGGCCCTTTAATAATTATTATTTTTAAAGTTTGTCCAGACTACTTCTCTTATACCACTTATGCAATTTCAATGAAACTTTACAGGATTGATCTGTAGCTCAAGTCCTTGCGCATATTGCACGGGTTTTCCGGTTGAATGATTTTTGGCCGAGTTATGGCCCTTTGATAAAAAGGAGTTTTTTCTGTGTGTTGCCAGATACGCAAAAGCTTGTCCGGACTACTCCTCATAAACTACTGGTGCAATTTTATCCAAACTTTACAGGAATGATCAGTACAAAGTCTAGTTGTGCACTGTCCGTCTGTCTGTCCGTCTGTCACAAAATTTGTCCCAACATGAAATTGGCCATCATGAGGCGACACATGTGATTACTGATCGCTCTTGTATAATCAACTAAATTATAATTTTATGAATTAAGTGATTCATTGAGTCGACGTACTGGTGCAAACATTTATATATAGCATATTTCTCAAGAATTACTGAAGAACAGATGTGTGTATGTGTCACTGTGTGTATGGGGTTACAAAAATACCATATTGGCGAGAAAACAAAACTTGGATACTTGCTTATTATATACAGAGCATTTAAAGGACAACGAGCATCATTTATTAAACTAAATGTTTGATGATATGCTCATTTTTTTTAATTAAAAAGATTTATAAAGTACAATGATTTGAAAACTGTTATAGGAATCGACACATAACTTGGAATATTAAATTATCATGAGAATGACCGACAATTTAGAAGATTAAAATAAATAGTATAATTAAGTGAACAATTCTTATTTAGATGTTTTGGGTGTTCTAACTGGTATTCTCCTAAAAAGGTCCACCTTGGAAGTGGAAGCTAAAAATATGGCACGTGTACGACGCAAAAACGCCGGTTTTTAAAGAAATTTCAACGACAATATAGAAAATAACGCGACAGTGTTTGCAGACACTTAACTTGTAATTTCTAGGTTATTTTCTAATATAGTATATGTTTTTGCCGGTTTTCAGATAAATAGAATATAATGTATAGTATATGCTTATACATGCACATGTATATAATGATAAATTGAACACTTTTAATGTAAAAATCACTTGTACTTTAGACCTTGCCAGACTGATAAAACTATGGAGTGATTGATCATTGTAGGAGTTTATTGTAATACATTTAGAATTTCACTAACCGCTACTTCATCTTTTAAGTCAAAGTTAAATTTGGTATAAAATCTCCCATTTCAAGTGGACAAACAATATTTCTTATGCATATTCTAACAGTTCATATTTGATGTAGAACGAAAGCATGCTTCATGTGTATTTAAATTCTTCATTCCTTTAATTCTGTAGAGATGACGGGTCTTCTGCAAAAGTTGAAACCGGAAATGAGGGAGACGGTGATTACATGCACATGTTGCAGACGACACTAGCGTCGGAAGTTGACAAATTCTTTAACAGGGAATGTGGAGAAAACGCTACAATATCCATCATAACGGAAAATGGTGCTTGCCCTGTTACAGTTGCTGAAGAGGTTGCTCACGAGGTAAGATTTCCACGATTGTTAATTTTCACAAACGAGTTTAACATGTATAAATGTTTTAAATTTACCAAAGCAACTCTAATTGGTCTTTCGGTTTAAAAAGTGTTTTATTTGTAAATGAACTATTCAGAAATTTTAAGGACTCCTTTTCATGGAATAAGATTCAATACATTAGCTATACCAATCCAGGATAATTTCAAACAAACCAAATAAATGTCCCATTACTTTTTATTATGTTTTATGTTCTACGAAATGTGATGAAAGAGTTGAAAAGAAATCGTTATTGAAATTAATACTATTTGAAAAGCAAATATTCTGAATCATTATGTTTTTTAATTTGGGTATTCTGAAAATCAAGGTTAAAGAGAATATAATTATTTTACTCTGGGGCCATAAAGAGGAAAATAATCTGTTAGATTGGACAATCAGTTGACAAATTGAAAGGAGTAGTTATAGTGAATGAAGGAAAAATATAATGTATCTTAGGCCCAGGACCTATACGGAACTTATATCAGCCTTTGACTAAATCATTTTGGTGTGCCTTTCAGTGTTAAAAACCACACACATTTTGTGTTTATAAAAGAACTTGGTACAAACAGCAGACACAGACAAAGGTTAAAGGTCTAAAAAGTCTAAAACATTAAATTTATAAATCTTACATAGATATACAGGGCTGCGTTTCATAAAAAGTCCTAAGTTTATCCTTAGTCCTAGGACTTATGACTAACTTTAGTACTAACTTAAGACAGTTTGAATAAATATTTTTATCTTTAGTCAAAGGCTTGGACTTTAATTAAATTCATTTTCTTGAAAAAAGTTAAGAGATACAATGGCACACAGCTTCAACCCACAATTTGTTCATGCTTATCTACATGGCTTTTAAGAAATTCAACAGGTATTAACATTAGGAGTCATAAGAACAAATATGTTTCTGTTTTGATCTGATTAGAGCCTTCCATGAAACGCAACCCAGTATCATTACAACGGATAATATATGGAAACGATAACGAAATATACTCAGAATTATATTTAAAATCGATAGTAAGTGTGTTTTTAGCATGATATTGGTTAAAAGTGTTTGAACGCTACATTTTTAGGTTATTATTTTTCACAATAAAAGTGATTAATCTTAAGAAAAAAAACGGATGATTTGAAAATGCACACAAGTTGTTGCCTGAGACTTTCATCAACTGGTATAAAAATCTCGAAAATATCCAGTCTTTTAATCAGTAGAATGAATTGTATGAGTATGTACAACTTATTCAGATACGTGTTAAGTGGACCGTGAAATATTTCATTTTTATGGGTAAAGGAGAGTAAAGACACGGTTTCTGTTTCAAATTTAGCGTACTCGAGGCCATTTATTTTAGTTAAATTACCATTTTGTGTCATTATAAAATACGATGCGGTTCTTTCTTTAACCTTGAACACTGAAAGAAATATTGTCGGATATTTTACCTCGTCCTTTTTTACGTGAATAAAGCACGGAATTATAATTTTGGCATGATTTCCTTGACTATATTAGACTGTGTTACATATAATTTTTATCTAAGTGTTAAAGTTGTATTGTTAAGCGTTACGCGCTATTACACCGTCATTAAAGTGTACGGCGTTCAGATCAAAGTTATCTGTACAATCAGAATAGAGACATTACTTGTTTTAAAAGATATCACTTTGTCGTCTGCATACATTTAGTTAAATGAAGTGCAGTGAATTTAACATTGTCTTTTAAACTGTTGGACTATTTGGATTGTAAAACTAAAATGAGTAAGTTATATTATAAACATGGTTTTAGACCACGTCTATAGGAAGAAGGAAATTATGCATATTTGTCTATTTCAAGGACATGGGTGCAACTTAAATTAAAACATTTTATAAAGATTTTCATTTCTGTTTCTCTGCTTGCTTTAAATGAAACAAACTTCATATGATGCCATACTAGTTTTAATAGTTTACTAGTTTTGCCCTTGAACATTTCCTCTGCAATTTCTCACAAATATATTAAAAATCGTTGTAAAATATTCTTCTAAAGGATCGAATGCAGCAAAAAAAAATTGAGAAACATCTTCATCAAAAGAGAAAAACATTAAAAGGCGTCATCTGCACCAGTTTATATAAAATATTTCAGCTGTTTAAGTCTAACAAACACAATTACTTGTGTTAATATCATAACTGGTCGTTTTTTACTTTTTAACATTTTTGTGGCATTTATGCACAAATAGTCCACGAAAATATAAAACATGCATTAATACAGTGTTAAAACTGTCATTTTTATTTTTTGATTAAAAAGCCAAGCGTCAGCATGTAATAATCGTTGTCTTTATGAAACAAACCGACGGAAAAACTTGTATGTGAAACTAATAAATACTGTCGTGATATGGTCTTTTAAATCATAAATTCACATGCATATTTGCATCTTTATGGCAAACAGTTTCAAAATTGATATTTTTGTGGACGTGTGCGACCATGATAAAAATAAACCAGCTTTCGGCTATGATTTTATTAAACATTTGCCTGTATATGACCAGTTGCCAAATCGTATATAATGACACCATGTTCAACCAGGTGATATACCAGTATACATATCTGATCATTATATTTTCGGACAGATCCTCATCACTATTTAAAACATTGGTTTAAAGCACGTATTGCATATTCGTCATAATTTATAGTTGGCAGATAATTAGGTTTTAACGACATGTGGAAGGAAACAGAAGTCAAAATTAAGGCTTGTTAACTTTAAACAAATTGAGAGGTATTGAAATATCTTTGAAATTAAGACATAATAAGTAGTTCAATGTAACGGTAGATAAAATAGCTCAATAAAAGTTAAAGTAAAGGGCCGATTTTGTTTATTAATAATCTTTTGATATTTTAGGTTTGTGTAGAAACAAGTGGTCTACCAACAGACAATGTTGACGCAACAGAACTGTATGTAGCCGAACCAGTTCAATTAGTTCAAACTCTGGACAATACCACTTCAATATCTGATCCGAAATTACTGTCTATGGCAATGCCGAGTTTAGAAGAAAACATGCGCAGTAATAACATTCCCGTGCAGGCATGCAGCGCTACTAAAACATCTACGGTATCTGCGTCAATGCCATATGCATCGGAGAAAGTAAGACGCGCACGTGAACCGAAGGAACAAGTGAATGTAAAAACTCAAGAGATATCTAAAAAACTTGTGAAAGCTTTAACTGAAAAGATTATGAAAAGAATGAGTCAAAAGGATAATGAAACTATTAGTGAAGCATCGGAAATTGAATCAGCTGTTGCGAATCTGCCCCCTCAAGGGAGAGCCAGTGCTACTATAAATAACTTAGAATCACATATCAATGAAAGTGCTTCTGTAAATAAGGTTACTGTTGAACAGAATCATGAAACAATACTAGAAAATCTACCTGAAAATTTACCTATCATAGAGGCTGGAAACTTGGACGCATCACCTGTACCTGTTACAACATTTATATCATCTGGTCTCACATCATCTGCACCTCAACAATCATCTTCACCTTTGTCTCCTACCAAAGATTTAAAAAAATCACAAAATTGTACACAAACGAATTTAGTGAATGTTTCACAAACAATTGAAAGCGCGAGTGTCACACGAGTGTCCCCGCCAGTGTATTGTAAAAACAATGCAGCTGCGCATGCGCAAGCTCTTGTAACGAAACAATCTCAATTTATGAGACACAACTCCCTTCCGGCCTCAAATCAAAACAGTTATCAAGCTTATAATTCAAATACTGTATTAAACACTTGTCGTGCGCCAAATGGGGCACCTGCTCCCGTGTATTATTTCCCAGATGTAAGTAATGGATCATTTAATATATATCAAACCCAAGTTCGACCAACTATACCAGGGACCTCCGATTGTGACATCATGTTAGAGAGATATATACAGCAGCAGACACCTTACAGCCACGAAAATCCAAATTTAAGAGCACGTTGCAAAGATGGATATAGTCTTAAATCACCTGATAGTGGATTTTGTGAACCATGTGTGTCGCCGAGAGAACCAAATCTAGTGGTATGTCATTGTACTCCAAATGCTATAAAAATTCAGTTACTGAGATCTTTTTTGATACCATAGATAAGTTACTCTAGTTAAACATATCAAATTACTCTTGTTATTGTGCGAGAGACAGCATGCAAACAAAAGTTTTTGAAATTTTTTCATTGTACCTTTTTGACAGAGTTTTAAGCGTAACATCTTTTTATTCGTGTATGCTGTTTATTTTGCTGTGGTATGCGTTAAAATCTCGTAAAATAAAAAGTATCGTTTTGGTTAAATGAGAAATATGTTGAACTTGTTGGATTATTATTTTCAGCAATATTCAGATTCCTCAGATCTCAAGGAGTATGCCGATGGATTTGAAGACGAGGCTGAAAAGCGTGGAGGGAAGGTTGCAAAGCGACGGAAGTCGGCGCCACCCATGTACGTCAAACAATATTGGAATCCAATGGACAAAATGATGAAATCAAATGTTTTAAAATTGTAAGAGCAATTTTGTATCTAATTTATTACATTTTTTTTAGTTTTTTGTTTATACAGTTTATGTTAAAGGACAATCTGTGCAGCAGTAAATAATTACGTTTTACTCGCAAACATAAATATTTTGCCAATTTTGAGATATTTTGATTAACTGATGCACTTTAATATACGAGATTGTTCTACAAGTAGGAAGTGTGTAATTGTAATTGATAAAACTATTACCATTATGTATTGCTACAGACAAAATGTAAAATAAATTGCATTCCTATTTAGGGAGAAAGACCCTGCGGGTTACAAATATTTTTTGGATTGTCCCATATCAACTACACAGAGGATTGAAGAGGATAGAATAACATATCTAAACAAGGGTAAATTCCTACTCTATTACTATACACCGTACACATGTTTAAAAACGCACACAAAAAAACTTGAACATGTCATTTTAAAAGCTTTTTGTTTTTAAACTTGTTTAACAAGACAATTATTTCTATTTTCATTTTTTTGTCTTTTCGGAAGAGCTCCTGCATAGGTAAATGTTGTTTTTTGCAAACCAAGATATATTTGCCGATTTTAAAAATAGGCTGACAAGCTACAATTTAGTTAAGACATTAATGACAAATTTGTGCGTTATTTTCTCCACATTTAAAAAAGATAGATAGTAATCTGATTTTTGTATTTTCTAAAAAAAATGTCAGTTTTTTTACCAGTGACAATAACACTTAAAAGGTTTTATTCTTTTTTTCTGTGCATGTGTAAGTATTCAAATATGATGTTGTACGTTTTACAGGTCAGTATTATGGATTAACATTAGAGCATGATGGACAAAGGACAATTAAAAACCAAACGTTAAAGGTAACCGTTCTCTTTCCTACCAGACTGTACTCAATATAGTCCCACAAAGCACACATTTCACTACAATATTAAGTTAATTAGACAGGTCTCTCTTAAAAATAGTGATTTCTTTACTTTTCAGTACATAGCGACATATGTGTGATTTTAACAGCTCTAGTTGAAATTGTGTTAGGCAATTGCTGCACGTGTTTTACGATTTATGATATGACTTATTTTTCTCAGAGAACATTCTTATCTATTTTATTTCCTAGTGGTTTCAGAAAAAAATAATCATCTTTGACTTACTAATTAATATAACGTTTTAGCTTATTTGAATTTAAAACTACTATGTTTAGTATCAATACGTTTTGCATGATTGACATCTACTATTATTTTTCAGTCGGTAATTATGGTTGTATTTAGAGAAGATAAACATTTAGATGATGAGAGGAAAGCCTGGGAGTTCTGGCATAGTCGACAACACAGCTACAAACAACGTGTGATTGATATAGGTAAATAATATTTCTGTTTCTATCTACGTATAAACTGTTTCTCTATAATCATATACTGTTTCTCTCTAATTGTAAACTGTTTCTCTCTAATTATAAATTGTTTCTCTCTATTTATAAACTATTTTTCTCTATTTATAAACTGTTTTTGTCAAATTACAAACTGTTTCTCTCTAATTATAAACTGTTTCTGTCTAATAATAAACTGTTTCTCTCTAATTATAAACTGTTTCTCTTTAATTATAAACTGTTTCTCTCTAATTATAAACTGTTTCTCTCTAATTATAAACTGTTTCTCTCTAATTATATAAAATGATTCTCTCTAATTATAAACTGTTTTTCTCTAATTATATACTGTTTCTCTCTAATTAGAAACTGTTTCTCTCTAATTAAACTGTTTCTCTGTGATTATAAACGTGTGTCATAATTGGGGCGAATGTTTACATAATTTCATAAATTAAAAAAGAACGCTGGTTTACGTTCATTGGTCAGATAATTTAAATTTCAAGTTTTAGTTTGAGAAGTAGTTTCCGACGAAGGTTTGAATTGAACAAAACGTCTTAAATCTCTGAATACATGTTTATTCAAGAGATTTATGAGGAATGAGAGAAAGTGGGAACCTGAAAACAATGCAAAGGGAGACACTAGCGGCCTATCAATGAATATTAGGCATGGAAGATAAAAATGAAAGGTTTTGTTTTATTTTTCACAGACACAAAGAACAGTATAAATGTAGGATCTAACTGTACCGAGGAAATATCTTATAATGCTGTAGCTGTCAAATGGAATGCACGTGATTCACCTGTAAAGGTAAAATTGTACATTACATTATTAGAAAATCAGTAAAAATCGTAGTGACCTTTTCTATGTACACCTTTGCACATTAAAAGGTGTTCAAGGATGATCTTATTTGAAACTGTTCTTACCATTTTGATTATAATACATTAGGGAATGTCGAGAAATAGGTTTAAAAAAATTATATTTTCTTTTCATTAATCATTATTTTATCGTAAGTGTTTTCGTCTGCTTGTGGAGATGGCAGGGTAGCATTATATTACAATAATGTGATTGTACTTCATGGACATGTGATAAATACACCATGTAGAGACTGTATATTTCATGAAATATGGCTTGAAATATGAGTAAAACATCATATAAAACTTTCATACTATCCAATTTCTACCTTACAATGAATATGACACTGTTAGTTTTTCAGAGCTGTTAAATAGCTCAACGTGAAGTTAATATAGGTACCTTCATTATTTATGGTACGTTTTTCTCATTTTTTATAGGTGAATATTGCGGTTCACTGTTTAAGCACTGACTTCAGTAATCAAAAAGGTGTAAAGGTAAGACCTATATGAATAAAATCCTAATAAAACATTCGCTTTTTCTCATTTCTTATATAATTATGATACATATAAGCATTTGAATCTACGACATGATAAAGTTATCAGTTTTTTATGTTAACGTTTCAAGATACATTTATGTCCGACATTTGTTGTCATCATACATAGAAATGTTGAAAAGTTTAGGACAATTATTACTTTTTGTAACAAATGATTAAAAAATGTTTTCAATTTAGATTGTCATCCAAACGATAACATTTTAACTAATTGCCAAGCACCGGTGTTAACACTTTTATATTAGAATTCATATCTCAATGTTCAATTAAACTTAATACATGTCTACGATATTATTATTATTATTAAACGTCACTGGCCAAGACCTACAACTCTAGCGTTAATGTTAACTGAATCATTTTTCTTTTAAGATACAAACTAATACTTCTCAGGTCGGCCGTATTATTTTTGTTACAGCTCTTGTTAGGTATTTTATATGGTTTTAAAGTTAAAACTTCTTAGTGTAGGCAAGGATACATAGTTGTTTAGATCATTGTTAGAGATTTGAAATATCAATAAATTCATCTTGGCATCAATAGTTAAGGCTTATACTTGTCCTCGCCTGTGTTTTTGGACTGTTGTAATTTCATTTCAGTAGGCATATATCTATTTCTATTTATAATAATAGATTTATCACGTAGTACAATGTCAGTTTTTATGTTTTATTAGGGGTTACCTCTCCATATCCAAGTGGACACATACGAGAATCCATCCAAAGATGCCTCACCTATTAGCAGAGGGTATTGTCAAATAAAAGTTTTCTGTGATAAGGTAAGAGTACTCACGATTTTATCCACCTTATTGAGTTATTTGACTTACAAAATAGCGGCGGTCTGCTTATTTCGGTATCAGGATCAGCTCGAAATTGTATATGAAGCTGTCTTGCATGTCAGAGAGGGTTATCTACCGTATCGGCGGTGCCTTTCACCCCCATGTGTGGCAAGCCGCGTGCTTTAAATGACGTCATTGCCGCGCACCTTTTATGAATGAATTGCGTTCTAAGGATGACGTCATTTTTCCGCTATGAATGAAGTTTGTAAGTTAATACGCTACTTTAGGAAAAAATGAACAATGAAAATATCAGTTTTCGTAATTTCTGTTCCGAGAATAAATGACATTTAATATGCAAGAAAAAGAATCAAACGTTGGCTGTCGGTACAGACGGGAATATCTAGCTCTCGGGTAACTGTTTAGCTGAAACTCGGCAGAGCCTCCGTACCGCCGTAAACAGTTACCCTCGAGCTAGATATTCGAGTCTGTACCGGCAGCCGGTGTAAGATTTTTATAGTCTATATCGATATCTAAAGCAAGTATAGTATAGGAAATCTTCTTATATTAGCTGAAACCTATGTTAAAATTGGTGCCAACTTTGAAGATGTTCTGCAATTCGCAGCACTGCTTACTAGCACTGGAAGTGGGGACAAAATCTGTTTCACAAATCGGATATCTATAGAGCAGAGCTTTTGAATTCATCAAATTGAAGGATGTTTCGTTGAATGTCTTGAATAGAAAGAAAACTGTGAAAAATGTATGTTTCTGTTGTTTTCATATTTGATTTGTTATTTATTATCTTGCCCGAATTTATAGAGGGTACTGTGAAAAGTGCGTTTCTTTTATTAGATATATGCTGTTCGTTTACCAACCCTATTACAAGTAGAGAAACTGATAACGAACAGCATGAATCCTGATGCGCAGGCTGGTCTGGATCCATACTGGTCGCAAACGCACTATGGTGGTTTTGTTATTACGCGGCTCATATCGTCTCCGAATTTTATAGGGTCTTGAAAAAAGAACATGTTTCTATTATTTTATAGGGTGCGGAAAGAAAGATACGTGATGAAGAAAGAAGGAAACAGTGTAGGGTCAACAAAACCGAAACTCAACCCGGAACTAAAGGTATCACAAACTGTAATCAGTTATTTTTCTCATTTACTAAGAAAATTCTTATATTTTGATTCGCATCAGATTCTTTAAATGTTCTTTTACATAAAATAACATCGGATGGTTATATGTGTAAACATTTACAGGTAAATTGTGCTAAATAAAAACAATGAATAATGTGTTTTTACAGCTCTTAGGAGGCGCCACGAGGAAGTGTACCATGAAGCTCTCGAAAGATCAGAATTTTACCCCATGGCGGACCTACTGTCTGAACCTATATTGTTTACACCTACATTTGAATGTAATGACTCTGCAAGGGTGAGTAGCTCATTAGAATTACGTGTCAGTGATTTTCTAGTCTTCCTATTGTTCTATTCCAAGTTTATTGATTCAGTTTTTGTTGTAAACGACTTCACTTCTACAACTTGCGTGAGATTGCCGTTTGAATATCGTTTTCATAAAAAATCATCCTGTGCGCTCAATGTTTTAGGTTCTAACGTTTAAATTACATTTATGTTTCTAGCCAAGCCCTGTGAATGTCTCAGTAACTGATGAGGACGGCAGCTCCAGGTAAGTCATATTTTACAATTGTAACATAATAAAACAGATACAGAGCTGTCAAATAATAATCTTATGTTGTATTATTAGTAAATGCCGACCTTTTCATGCAATAACATATACAGAAGCACGAGGACCTATTCTAAGCCCAAGTCAGCATAATAAATTCCGAGATCTTTTATAAATGTTAAGGCACGGAAAAGGGTGCATTATCGCTATTCTCGCATAAAGGTATTCGTCTGATTTGGTATACTTGTTTTCAATTTCTCTTTCAGCGCGCGAGTGTGTTATGTTTTGATTATGAAATAACCAGACCGTCATTGCAGATGTTGCACAATGAATAAACGCGTTACAGCGGCATGGGTTAATGTACACATGCAAACGCAATTTTATATGCAGGAATATGCATTTCTATCAACGTTCTCTATTTTGGTATTCAAAATGACTGAATAGAAAGTTTATATCCAATGATATACGAGACTCAACAGTGTCTTGTTTACTTATATCCATACAAAGCATTTGTAACAAATATTTCAGATCACAAATGATCACTTTTAAGCAGAATTTAGCAACATTTAAGATGTACAAATGTAGTTTAATATCATATTTATGTTGTTTACAGTATTACTAGTAGTGTAGAGCACTACGACAGCGCTGAAGATGGGATAAGCCCAGCCAAACGTCCTCGTACAGATTCCTATGTCCCTTATCAATCCTTTACTAATAGTAAGTATCTGAGAAAATTATGTATTTATTGCTGCATCAAATGACACGTAAAATCCAATGGCATATAATTGAGAATATATATAGCCTTGCGCAATTTGTTTCAAAGAATGTTTGATAAGAATTGTTATAATGCAACAGAAATATTTTAAACGTGGACATTTCATAAAGTGTAAGATATGTCTTTACAACATAAAGCTATTGAAGATATTGCTATATCTATACATGTTCTTTGATAGACAAACTGTAAGAATTACGTATTTTCGTTTATTAATATTGTTAGTTTGAATATAGAAATCAATGAAAGTTTAGAATTTAAAATTGTATTGTGCTACAATAAACCACAACGTTTCGACCCCAACATCTTCATTACTTATGAACTTGGTACAATTATTACTGATGGCATGAATTCTTAATTTCCACTAAAATATTTTCTTCATGTTTGGTCAATTAATCCTGATGGCATGAATTTTAAATATTTTATTAATTTCGTAGACTACAATTGTTTATTTTTTTATTTATAGTTCAAAACCAATTTCATGTCAATATGTAGTTTATGCTGGTGTTCCATTTTTACAATGTATTTTTGTTTTTATAATTTCAGTTTTATTATATGTTCGAGAGAAGCATGAAGTTGTATTCACAGCTATTATGTTACGATCCCCTACATTAAACGGTCTTTTACAAGCAGTAAGTAATAACAGAGTAATTTATTAAAAGTTAACCAGCTCAATTTGTTTCATGGATTTGCCCAAATTTGAATTATTATAAGATCAGTTCATTTAAAAGTTGGTATGATTTCAACACCCAGGTACAACAATTGAGCAGCTAACAATATAGAGCCTGGTCAGACTGCACAGACAGACAGACACTGAGACAGTCTCTACTGGCTCTAAGACTGTGCCAAAGGCAAATTACTTTTGGTTTCGGCAAAATATTTGGGTTCTTTAATATGCTTCATTCAAATAATAAAGCTATGTTTAAAGTAATTATAATTATTATTGTCATTATACAAATATTCATGTGTATATTTTGTGATTTAAGATTCTTGTTTTGAAATTTGTGTAAGTTCATGCTTGACCATTTGATTTAATGGTGAACCGATAAGATTACTCATGCTTTACAATAATTAGCAATAATTAGCAACAACTGCATGTGTGTGTATTCAACGATTCATCATGTTTTATATGATCTTTAGGTTGAGGAGAAGTATAAAGTACCTATGTCCAAAATCAAAAATTCTTACAAACGCTCAAAGAAAGGGTAAGAGCATTTCTTTTATTCTTTGATATTTTATATTACAAAATGTAAAGCCAAGATCTAAATAGAAATTTACGAGCTCCCGTCTGTAAGTTAAAATGAAACAGCAATAAACTAGAGAATGAATCCGGTTTTCATTTGTAGTAATTTGTGAAAGTTTGCCTTTATTTATTTATATCTTATTTATGTCAATTGTTTCAGAATGCTTGTTCGCATGGATGACATATATTACCGCCATTACTCAGCATGAATCAACATTTATCATCGAAACTGAAGAAGAAAAGACGATGTATTTGAATTGATTCTAACAGAAATTGACCCTTGCTGACAAAATCTATTAGATGTCGTCTGCTGCAGACGGATACACACAAAGACTCTATATTCTGGCGCCAGTTAGTAACCAACATTTGATTTATATCAGACACGGGGTCGAACCTGTAGTGGAAATAACAAACATGATTTGCATTAAGTGTAACATATTTAACATGCATTTGTAAGCTACAAACATGAAATAGGATTGTCATATGACCAATGTAAACATGTTGTGGTCTTCTTTAGCCACACATTATTACATAAGAAACCGATTTTGGACGTGGAATGCTACAAAGTTAAATGCATTTGCAATATCATTTTAACAAAACAGAAAGTAAAGGCTATCTAATATACTTACATGTAAATTATTCATTCCTTACGTGAATTTGATGCGAGTTCAATAAAAGTGCTATAGTACATGTAAAACTTACAATGGTGCTTTTTTTATCGGAAAGTGCGTTACAAGTATTCGATGATTGATACTTTGTAAATATGTTTCAAATGTGTTCATATTGTGCATATAATGTGAATAATTGGGAAAGAAAATAACACTGTTTATGCAAAAAATCGACTTACAAAAAATGGACATTTAAGTTTGCATTGCGCTGAGAGAAGACACAACATATCATTTTGTTTATTTACACATGTTTCTATGTTACCGAAAAGATCATGGTGTAACTATCAGTGTTTGGGTAAAGTTATATTAACTATTGTCATCGATTTTACTGCTGTTTTGTATACTTATAGTTTGACTATTGACTTTGTTGTTGTATAAATTTGTATTTTATAGAATTTTGATACTTTTACACGGAATGACCGTCCAATACTTGAACATTCCATTCAAATGTTTTTGTCATGTTTTTTGAAATATTTCAAATCGTTACTAACTTTAGAATTACGTTGATATACAGTATCATACAGTCTAATAGACGAAGATATTTTATATTGAGAATCAGATATTTAATGTTTACTTGTGCGCAATCCATAGATGGTCCATAAATTTAAGTATGTTTTTGTAGAGAACTCGCGTGTTGTGTGCTGTGTGTGGGATTGGGTGGGGAGGTTAAATGGCGGGATTTGTGCAGGTACAATATTTGTGTGTTGGGAAGGGGAGGGGACGGTGGGAGGAAAATTTGTGTAGGTACGATATTTGTGTGTGTGTGTGCGTGTGTGTGTGTGTGTGTGTGGAGGAGAAGAGGGGATGTTTGTAGGTACGATATGTGTGCGTGGGGGAGGGTCAATGGGGGATTTGTGAAGTACGATATTTTTGTAGGGAGGAGGGGGTAAGATGTTTAATGTGTTAAGATGGGTGTGTGTGTGTGAGAGAATGATTTGTTTGACAGCATATATGAAGTATTCGATGAAAAATAGAGAATAATGTACATATACATTCGTAGTAACGATTTTGAAAATTAGAATAGCATAATTTCTATCTAGTTGTTGAAGAAACTGACTTACATCTACTTTTTTTCTGTAACTACCGTTTAAAATTTAAATGTGTTTTCATATTGATATTAATCTTAAATTACATGTGATTTATGCTCAAAGCTATTTTATAACATTCCATTATTTATAAATATATTCATATAAGAATAAACATTACAAAACATTAATAATACCATTTGAACTGCTAGGTAAGTGACAGGCATCAAAAAATATGTTGATAGTCTGGTGTTCTCAAAAATATTTTTTTCTAGTCAGGTCCTCATAAGTATACCATGTCCTCATAAATATTTCCATGACATATAATATCATCATTTCAATATGTTACATAATTGTTTGTTGACGAAACTGTTAAGCTGTATTATGTTGAGTTTTTAAGACAGTTTATCGAATAGATTATTCCTTGATATGATTCTATTATAAGGTTATACTTGATGTCGTAGAGCAATTTACAATTTGTTAGAGAAAGATATTTTGTTTATTTATATGTTTGAATTAACAAATTAAAAAAGAGATATATTTTACACCCACAGAAATTCAGAGTTGATATTTAAATGATAATTGTTTATGTTTTTGATACATGTATTACATAATTTATGTTTCATACAATAGCAATAAATTTCAAATAAACACATTGACTTTATTTCTATTTACTTGATTATCGATAAAAGGTATAGATAAATGAAAATAAACACCTTGTATAAAATTTGCTAAACTGGTGTAGTGACAAGTTTTAGGAACATGGAGGATCAAAACACATCTGCTTTAAAAGCCTGAATGTATCAATATTTTCCAGCTTTGATAGCATAAATGCAGGAATGCTTTTCGAATTGATAGCCTCAATCCTGCAAAATTATCTGATTGAAATCTATCTGTTCTTATTCAATCCAGGCCGAAGCGGCCAATTGGTAAATTTTTACTTGATCTCTTCCATGCAAGGAAACTACTCCGCTAAATTTGTGATGGGCGGTGCCCACTCGTTCCTTTCATATCTCTAATATAGCTAGAAAATCATAAAAATCAATGTCAGTGCATTTGTGACGTAATAAAACTCAACAATAAGAACAAAATCAATGAAAAAGAGTCATTTAAAAAAATATATGAAAAGATGTTTTAATACAACTATTAAATCATTATAGATGTAAAAATTTGTTTTATGACAAAGACATGAATAATTCTCTTGCAGTAACAATGTTTCCTGAATTCAAACATTGATCATTCTTATGATAGAAGTTAACTTTTGTAAAGACGTAAGCAAAATCGTTTGTCAGCGCACTGATCCTATTCTTCCGATACAAAATGAATATATTTGAAAGAATGAAACTGACAACTTTGAGTGGAAGAATTTATAGTCTATATATCTGTTTAAGCGATACAATGGATTATATCTTTAAACAACTAAAGGGAAATAATTGTAATTTTTTTATGATCCTCTTCAAATTGTAAGTAATCTAAACAAATACAAGAAACCGACAATATACCTTTAAACTTATAAGAAATATATGTAAAATATATGTGAAAATAGTTATTATCATTAGATAATTAGTAGAAAAAGATCGGTGTTCGGGTAAATTGGTCTTTAATGTGATTTTTGTTTTGAATATCATTCATACTTTCTCCATGAATACGTATGCCAGTACATGTATCATGTTAACGATGATTATAACATTTAAATTATTTAGTTTTTGAAATAAGAGCATAGATAGTATAGGCTTTGGTTAAAATGTATATGAAGTTTTTTCCCTATTGGCCTTAATTTAAAAATAGCACGATTTCTGCATGATGTGACAGATATTCGATATAATGTAAAACTGACTGCGAAATTGATTAGAGGAATTTTTTGATTATACGAGGATTGATAAAAAAGTTCTTGGCCCGATGTACATCCGGTAGTCAGAGAACCTAACTAATGCTCTTACTTTTCAATATAATCACTCTCTACATCAATGCACTTTGCCCACCTATTCTCCAACTTGTTTAACCCTTCAAAACAGAACTCACAAAGAACAAATTTACCGCCTCCATGACACCTTCATTGCTTCCAAAACGTCTACCACGAAGCTTTGTTTTCAGTTCCGGAAACAGGTAGAAGTCAGAGGGGGCAAATCCAGAGAATATGGGGAATGGGGTATAATTTCAAAGCCGCAATCAGTTGCAGCAGCCATCGCAACTTGGGATGTGTGAGCTGGCGCATTGTCGTGCCGGAGCAGAACGCCTTGAGTCAGTTTGCCCCTCCTTAAACGAGCGATTTCTTGACGCAGACATCTCAGTTCGTCTGCATAGTACGTACCGTTTATGGTACGACCTTGCTCAAGATAGTCAATCATGATTATCCCCTGACTATCCCAAAAAATGAAGTCATCATCTTCCCTGCTGATGGCACCCTCTTGAATTTCTTCGGAGGGGGTGAGCCAGGGTGCTTCCACTGCATGCTCTGTTTTTTGGATTCTGGATCGAAGTGATGGACCCATGTTTCATCCTGAGTTACGATCCGGTAGATAAAACCAGGTTCATCCTCGTAGCGAGACAAAAGATATCATGAAATGTCAAGACTTGTCTGAATCTGGTCGTCATTCAACTATCTGGGGCTCCATCTAGCGGAAACCTTTGACATTCCGTAGACATCAATCAGACCTGGACTGAACCAAAGCTTATACCCATTTCCCTAGCAATGCTTCGCAGGTCTCGCCTTCTGTTGCACATGACCAGATCGTGCACAGGTTCGACAGTTTCATCGTTGGTTGCCTCTTTTGGCCGCCCAGGCCGCTCATCATCTCCAATGCTCTCCCTGCCCCTCTTAAATTCAGCAGCCCATTTTTCACAGTGCTTTAAGAAGGGGACTCCTTCCCAAGTGTATCCATGAAGTCTTCATGGATTTCTTTGGGGGACATCCCTTTCTAACAGAGGTACTTAATGACGGCTTTTTTAAACTTTTTTCATATGGTCTAAATAACACACCCCTCTACTGATCAAGTGTGTTTTATGTTACTTTATATGTGTAAAAGCGCGTGTAACTCGGTCAGTAATCTTCAATTAGATATCGGTATCGACGTATCGTGAATAAATGTCAATGTAGTGGCTAGAAGTATATCGGGCCGAGAACGTTTTGATCATACCACGTATTTTTTTCCGATAAATCTAGCAATTGTTCGACAAAGCACATTGCATTTCATTCTGTTATACGGCAATTGTGCCATAACAATCACTGACACATATCAAACACAAATTCAAAACTGAAAAAAATGTGTATATCAACAAAGTAAACTTTACTTTAAACAAAGAAAAATTAATTTAATATTAAAAGAAAGAAATAACCTTTTCCATTCCATAATCTTTTGAAAGAAAAAAAGCGGGCGTAGAAAAGAGCATTAATTTCGCAAAAGGCTCATTGAATATGAAAAACAAGATCAACAAGGAAAGGCGGCGTTCAATGAATTGAAGTTAACTCAGTTTATATTTATATCCATATACATTTGCATATGATATAAGAATAAACATCAACAGCACAGTGCAACAGATCGACAGAGCTCAGCCCCGAAATATCATGTCCAGTACACCAGTAGAAACACTAAACCGAAACAAAGGTTTGGGTGGGAGTGAGAGTAGGGGGTAGTGATATTTGTTTGGTTTTAACAGAACAACAACACAATATTTGTCATCTTGTGCCGGATATTTTCTTTATTATCGTGCATTTAATCAGTCAGGCATAATGAACTTTCATTCATTACAAACAATGTTAAAATGGGTGCCTTCAATAGGGTCATATTTACTAAAATCGATTAGGTCGTACAACATTAAAAGTGATACTAAACATGATTTGCGTCAATGTTATATAGGTAGCGTTTTGGACCGTAAATGGTTTAGTTTCAATGTTATCTGTTAATGGCTGTTGATTCTTTTGTGGTTGTGAGTAGACAGTGAATGTCAATGTCATGTTAACGTTGTTTTTTTTTCTGACAGAATGTCAGGTGATATACAAGTAAGATCTAGTTTTAGAATCTGTTCGTTTCGTCGAAGGTATAATCAAAAGTAACTTTGTTCCTGAAAGTGGCCATCTAATTTATTTGATTCATTTCCCAATGAACTGAATTTACTCCTGACTTGCGCTATCAAGTTCGCTAAAAGTTTTCATCTTTTTCTATGGTGTCCTGTTTGAGGCAGTTAAAATATCGCCTGTTAAGATTAAAAACTGACTAAAATCTCTTGTCTTAGCTCGACTATTCGAATAACAGGGAGAGCTATTTTAATCACCCAGGCATCGGTGTCTCTTTAGTTGTGTATTTGCGTGCAGTTTGGTATGTCAAACTACTGAAGGGAATGGGTTGAAACATCACACATTTTATTTGAAAGCATAACAGAAAATCACCATATAAAACCTAAAACTCTAATGAGGAGTTCTACAGAACTATTGTCCTTTTTGAAGTTATACACTACACTATAATTATCGAAGGAATGATGCGATAATTAAGGTTAATCATCGGGAAGATTTTCACTTTTTTCCACGAAGATTTAAGTTAAGCATGCGTAAACTTCAACGTTGAGTGGCGCCAAAAAATTCACGCAAGAATGTAAAATCTTGCTACTTTATCTATAAAATAACAAAAGGGCGGATATGATGTTTAGAAAAAAATAAGCATGTCAATAGATATCCTTTGATTGTCCAAAGCAAGACATCGTACATTCCAGCTGCGTCTTCTTGCAGAACATGCATTAACTGATAGATTCTTCTGACCACATCATGTTTTAATATGCATGATTCGGGACGTAACGTAGTACAATGATGGCCCGTTAGTTTTATTGTCAACACTTACTTGTCAAATGACAGATAATAAATGACATTTACCTTTTTGTTGTATGTCGATTCTCCATCTTGGATGGAAGCACCGTAACACGGAAAATCCGCAACGTTTCACGTACCAGACAGTGTTCGTACATGCACGTGGAAAGCATGGCACAAGTGATGTTTTTTTAATACAAAAATAAATCGACTAAGAACCTCGACAATTTATCAGAAAAGCTATACATTTATCATGAAAACTAAGTTAGTAATTAGTAACTCAAACGTAATTAATGATATATGAATTAACAGATCACACCCACAAAGCGATTGTTGGAAAAAGGATTTGTTTTTTCCGGCAATTACTGCAGATATTCTATATTGTTTCTTATTGTAAAGAAATTATTCATCTAAGATTTCCCGCGTTCATCTTCTGTGATAAATTTCTAAATCAACGGTCTAGTAAGAAAGTGTCAAATCATATCAATAGTTTATGAGAATTCCATACCAATTTGTTATTTTTCCGTCATTCACATAAATGCATGCGACAGTTATTTGCCATTTCCGAGATTTTTTTTCTCATAATTCAATTAAGCAAGTTTGTCTTAACACTGACCATACCTTTAATGTACTGATTAACGAGTTCTTAATGATAATTTTACCCTCTTTTGTCGTTAGTATTTAGCTGATTTTATTTGAAATGTAAGGTATTTCCTTTTTCTCTCAATATATTACAAACGTCACTATAAAAACCAACAACTATTTTCTCGGTATGATGATGTTACTTCGTCATAAGGTTAATATATAAAACTATTGTATAAAAATTTGATATGTAAACTTGAAAGTCAATTCTGTATATGGAATCTTAAATGGGAGTACTTTTTAAGAAATGTTGTCGTTGAATTTGATATGCAATGTCTTAGTATAAAGTATTTTGTTTTTCTTGTACTGAAATATTGCTTTGAAGGTAAAGCTTTACTTTGTTGTCCTATATTGTATATTTGGCTATAATAAAGTGCACATTGGATCTGTCAAATGTACACGTTATTAATGATTTATACAAATCATCTGTCAAACAGTAAATGAAAGATGATTTGATATTACAGCGTCAGACAGAATGCGATGTTGCTTCTCACAAACAATTTCTTATATTGTTGATGTCCTTTTATCTTATTGAAAAAATACGACAAAGTCAGTTAAATGATAATAATAGTTTTCTGTGATAAGGTAAGTGTACTCACGATTTTATCCACATTATTGAGTTATTTGACTTACAAAGAAGCGGCGGTCTACTTATTTCGGTATCAGGATCAGCTCGGAATTGTATATAAAGCTGTCAATATCGACATCTTAAGCAGTTTTAATATAGGAAATCTTCTTATATTAGCTTAAACCTATGTTAAAATTGGTGCCAACTTTGAAGTATGTTCTGTAATTGCTTGCTAGCACTGGAAGTGAGGACAAAATATGTTTCACAAAACGGATATAATTTGAGCAGAGCTTTGGAATTCATCAAAAAGCATGATTCTTTGAATGTTTTGAATAGAAAGAAAGCTGTGAAAAATGTATGTGTCTGTTGTTTTCATATTTGATTTATTATTTATTATCTTGCCCGAATTTATAGAGGGTACTGTGAAAAGTGCGTTTCTTTTATTAGATATATTGTTTCCGAATTTTACAGGGTCCTGCAAAAAGTACATGTTTCTATTATTTTATAGGGTGCTGAAAGAAAGATACGTGATGAAGAAAGAAGGAAACAGTGTAGGGTCAACAAAACGGAAACTCAACCCGGAACTAAAAGTATCACAAACTGCAATCAGTTATTTTTCTCATTTACTAAGAAAATTCTTACATTTTGATTCGCATCAGCTTCTATAAATGTTCTTTTACATAAAATAACAACTGATGGTTATATGTGTAAACATTTACAGGCAAATTGTGCTAAATAAAAACAATGAATAATGTGTTTTTACAGCTATATATATTATTAATTTAGTAGACTACACTTGTTTTTTTTATTTATAGTTCAAAACCAATTTCATGTCAATATGTAGTTTATGCCTGTATTCCATTTTTACATTGTATTTTTGTTTTAATAATTTCAGTTTTATTATATGTTCGAGAGAAGCATGAAGTTGTATTCACAGCTATTATGTTACGATCCCCAACATTAAACGGTCTTTTACAAGCAGTAAGTAATAACAGAGTAATTTATTAAAAAATAACCAGCTCAATTTGTTTCATGGATTTGCTCAAATTTGAATTATTATAAGATCAGTTCATTTAAAAGTTGGTAGGATTTCAACACCCAGGTACAACAATGGAGCAGCTATAGAGCCTGGTCAGACTGCACAGACAGACATACAGACAGACAGACAGACAGACAGACAGTGACAACTGCATGTGTGGGTATTCAACGATTCATCATGTTTTATATGATCTTCAGGTTGAGGATAAGTATAAAGTACCGGTGTCCAAAATCAAAAATTCTTACAAACGCTCAAAAAAAGGGTAAGGACATTTCTTTTATTCTTTGATAATTTATATTACAAAATGTATAGCCAAGATCTAAATTGAATATCTGTGTTTCCTTAAATCGTAGTGTAAGTTTTACTTTTGCATTATAGGAGGTTTTCTGGCATTAAAAACAGAAGGCTTCAAAAATTTATATTCATTATCCACCAAAACACTTTAGTAGAGTCTGTAACTATCAAGTCAAACAACTGGAAAAATGTATATTCTATTTTTACGAGTATTCGTCTGTAAGTTAAAATGAAACATAAATAAACTAGAGAATGAATCTGGTTTTCATTTGTAGTAATTTGTGAATGTTTGCCTTTATTTATTTATAACTTATTTATGTCCATTGTTTCAGAATGCTTGTTCGCATGGATGACAATATTATCCGCCATTACTCGCATGAATCAACATTTATCATCGAACTGAAGAAGAAAGACGATGTATTTGAATTGATTCTAACAGAAATTGACCCTTGCTGACAAAATCTATTAGATGTCGTCTGCTGCAGACGGATACACACAAAGACTCGATATTCTGGCGCCAGTTAGTAACCAACATTTGATTTATATCAGACACGGGGTCGAACCTGTAGTGGAAATAACAAACATGATTTGCATTAAGTGTAACATATTTAACATGCATTTGTAAGCTACAAAAATGAAATATGATTGTCATATGACCTATGGAAACATGTTGTGGTCTTCTTGTGGCTACACATTACTACATAAGAAACCAATTTTGGACGTGGAACGCTACAAAGTTAAATGCATTTGCAATATCATTTTAACAAAACAGAAAGTAAAGGCTATCTTATATACTTACATGTAAATTATTCATTTCTTACGTGAATTTGAAGTGAGTTCAATAAAAGTGCTATATTACATGTAAAACTTACAATGGTGCTTTTTTTATCGGAAAAGTGCGTTATAAGTATTTGATGATTGATACTTTGTAAATATGTTTCAAATGTGTTCATATTGTGCATATAGTGTGAATAATTGGGAAATAAAATAACACTGTTTATGCAAAAAAATCGACTTACAAAAAATGGACATGTAAGTTTGCATTGCACTGAAAACACGATATCCGAGAAGACATAACATATCTCTTTGTTTATTTACACATATTTCTATGTTACCGAAAAGATCATGGTGAAACTATCAGTGTTTGGGTAAAGTTATATTAACTTTTGTCATCGATTTTACTGCTGTTTTGTATACTTATAGTTTGACTATTGACTTTGTTGTTGTATAGATTTGTATTTTATAGAATTTTGATACTTTTACACGGAATGACCGTCCAATACTTGAACATTCCATTCAAATTTTTTTGTCATGTTTTTTTAAATATTTCAAACCGTTACTAGCTTTAGAATTACGTTGATTCTAATAGACGAAAATAATTATATATTGAGAATCAGATATTCATCTTTTTCTTGTGCGCAATCCATAGACGGTCCATAAATTTAACTATGTTTTGTAGAGAAATCGCTTGTCTGTGTGTGCTGTGTGTGGGTGGGGTGGGGAGGGTAATTGGCGGGATTTGTTTAGGTAAAATATTGGGAAGGGGAAGGGACGGTGGGAGGAAAATTTGTGTAGGTACGTAGGTACGATATTTGTGTGTGTATGTAGAGGAAGAGGGGGATGTTTGTAGGTACGATATTTGTGCGTCGGAGAGGGTCAATGTGGGATTTGTGAAGTACGATATTTGTGTAGGGAGGGGAGGGTAAGATGTGAAATGTGTTAAGACGTGTGTGTGTGCGTGTGTTGGTGTGTGTGTGTGTACGAGAATGATTTTTGACAGCATATATGAAGTACTCGATGAAAAATAGAGAATAATGTACATCTTAATTGTAGTAACGATTTTGATAAATAGAATAGCATAATTTCTATCTAGTTGTTGAAGAAACTTTGACTAAGATCTACTTTTTTCTGTAACTACCGTTTAAATTTTAAATGTGTTTTCATATTCATATTAATCTTAAATTACATGTGATTTATGCTCAAAGCTATTATACAACATTTCATTATGTATAGATATATTAATATAGAAATAAACATTACAAAACATTAATAATACCATTTGAACTGCTAGGTAAGTGACAGGCATTAAAAAATATGTTGATAGTCTGGTGTTCTCAAAAATATTTTTTTCTAGTCAGGTCCTCATAAGTATACCATGTCCTCATAAATATTTCCACGACATACAATATCATCAATATATTACATAATTGTTTGTTGACGAAACTGTTAAGCTGTATTATGTTGAATTTTTAAGACAGTTTATCGAATAGATTATTCCTTGATATGATTCTATTATAAGGTTATACTTGATGTCGAAGAGAAATTTACAATATGTTAGAGAAAGATATTTGTCTATTTATAAGTTTAAATTAACAAATTAAAAAAGAGATATATTTTACACCCGACAGAAATTCATAGTTGATATTTAAATGATAATTGTTTATGTTTTTGATACATGTATTACATAATTTATGTTTCATACAATAGCAATAAATTTCAAATAAACACATTGACTTTATTTCTATTTACTTGTATTGACGTTAAAAGGTATAGATAAAGGAAAAAAGAAAAAACACTTTGCCAGGTGTATTGACAAGTTTCAGGAACATGGAGGATCAAAATACATCTGCTGTAAAAGCCTGAATAGCCTCTTTGATAGCCGGAATGTAGCAATATTTTCTCGCTTTGATAGCCTGAATGCTTAGAATACTTTTCAACTTGATAGCCTCAATGCTGCGTCACGACAAAACCAACATAATTGGTTTGCGACCAGCATGGATCCAGCCTGCGCTTCCGCGCAGTCTGATCAGGATCCATGCTGTTCGTTATCAGTTTCCCTACTTGTAATAGGGTTTGTAAGGGAACAGCATGGATCCTGATCAGATTGCGCGGATGCGCAGGCTGGTCTGGATCCATGCTGGTCGCTTACAAACCCATTATGTTGGTTTTGTCTTGACGCGGCTCTAATCCTTAATCAAATTGGACCGAAGCGGCCAAGTGGTTAATTTGCCATTGACAGTGAAAGGGTTTGTCGGTACTCTAGATCTCTTCCATGTAAGCTAACTTTGTGATGAGCGGTGCCAGTTCGTGTCCTTTCATATCACTTATAAAGTTAGAAAGTCAACAAAACACCATAACAGTACATTTGTGACGTAATAAAACTCAATCATTAAAGCAAAATCAACAGAAAAGAGTCATGGCATTTCAAAAAGAAAATAGACAAACATATGTTTTAATGAAACTTAAAAAGTATCAAAGATGTAAGAATTTGTTTCATGACAAATACATAAATAATTCTCTTGCAGAAAAATATTTCCGGAATATCAAACATTGATCAGTCTTGTGATAGAAGTACAAGGTGTAAGGGCGTAGAACTGACCCCATCGTCATGCTTTTCTTTCGTGCGATACCAATTGAAAATATTTAAAATAATAAAATTGGCAACTTTGTATGGAACAATGTATAGACAAATACTTATTTGTTTGAGCGATGCAAAGGATTACCTTTATGTACCGCATTCTTAAACAACTAAAGGGAAATAACTAGTTTTTATGATCATTTTGAATTCAAAACAAGTTTCATGAATCGAAAGAATGCCTTTTAAAGTTTTAAGAAATATATGTAAAATATTTGTGAAAAAATAGTTACTACGATTAGGTTATTAGTAGAAAAATGATCAGTGTTCGGATAAATTGGTCTTCAATGTGATTTTTGTTTTGAATATCATTCATATTTCCTCCATGAATATTCCAGTACATGTATCATATTAACGATGAATATAACATGTAAATTATTCAATTTTTGAAGTAAGAGCATAGATAGTATAGACTTTGGTTAAAATTTATATGAAGTTCTTTTTCCTATTGGATTTAATTTGAAAATAGCACGATTTCTGCATGATGAGACAGAGATTCGATATAATGTTAAACTGACTGTGAAATGGATTAGAGGAAGTCGATTACATTTTTCCGACGGAAAACAAAGAATCACATAAATCGTACAATTTTTCGACAAAGCACATTTTATTTCATTCTGTTATACGACAGTTGTTCCATAACAATCACTGACACATAATAAACACAAATTAAAAACTGGAAAAATGTGTATATCATTAAAGTAAACTTTATTTTAAGCAAAGACAAATTATTTTAATATAAAAAGAAAGAAATAACTTTCTCCAATCCATAATCTTATGAAAGAAAAAAGCGGGCAAAAGACGCATTGAAGTTAACTCATTATATATTTGTTTCCATATACATTTGCATAGGATATAAGAATAAACATCAACAACACAATGCAACAGATCGACAGAGCGACAGAGCTCAGCCCCGAAATATCATGTCCAGTACACCAGTAGAGACACCAAACTGAAACAAAGGTATGGGTGGGAGTGAGAGTTGGTGTAGTGATATTTGTTTGGTTTTAACGGAACAACAACACAATATTAGTCATCTTGTGCCGGATATTATCTTATTATCGTTCATTTTTTTCAGTCGGGCATAATTAACTTTCATTCATAACAAACAATGTTAAAATGGCTGCCTTCAATAGGGTCATATTTACTAAAATCGACATTAAAACAGACACTAAACATGAATTGCGTCAATGTTATATAGATAGCGTTTTGGACCTTAAATGGTTTAGTTTCAATGTTCATCTGTTAATGGCTGTTTGAGGTTTTTGTAGATCAGGGGAGTCAATGAATGTCAATGTCTTGTTAATGTTGTTTTTTTCTGACAGAATGTCAGACGATATACAAATAAGTTCTAGTTTCAGAATTTGTTCGTTACGTGGAAGGTAATAATTAAAAGTAACTTTGTTCCTGGAAGTGGCCATCCAATGTACTTGACTCATTCTTTTGATGAGCTGAGTTTACTCCTGACTTGCACTATCAAGTTCGCTACAAATTTTTATCTGTTTCTATGGTGTATTGTTTGAGGCAGTTAAAATATCGCCTGTCAAGTTTAAATACTGACTAAAATCTCTTGTCTTAGCTCGACTATTCGAAAAATAGGGAGAGCTATTTCAATCACCCAGGCATCGGTGTCTCTTTAGTTGTGTATTTGCGTGCAGTTTGGTATGTCAAACTCCTGAAGGGAATGGGTTGAAACATCACACATTTTATTTGAAAGCATAACAGAAAGTCACCATATAAAACCTAAAACTCTAATGAGGAGTTCTACAGAACTATGGTCCTTTTTGAAGTTATACACTACACTATAATTCTCGGAGGAAAGATGCGATAATTAAGGTTAATCATCGGGAAGATTTTTACATTTTGTTTTTTTCACGATGATTTAAGTTAAGCATGAGAAAACTTCAACGTTGAGTGGCGCCAAAAATTTCACGCAAGAATGTAAAATCTTGCTTCTTTATCTATAAAATTACAAAAGGGCGCATATGACGTTTAGAAAAAAATTAGCATGTCAATAGATATCCTTTGATTGACCAAAGCAAGACATCGTACATTCCAGCTGCGCCTTCTTGCCGAAGTAAGAAGACACTTTTTTGAATAGCTCTGCTAGGGGTATATAAGTATAATACGCATGTAATATGCATTAACAGAAAAGAAAACATGCATTAACTGATAGATTTTCCTGACCACATGTTTTAATATGCATGATTCGGGGCGTAACTTAGTACAATGATGTCCCCGGTAGTTTTATTGTCAACACTTACTTGTCAAATGACAGATAATAAATGACATGTACCTTTTTGTTGTATGTTGATTCTCCATCTTGGAAAGAAGCACCGTAACACCAAAAATCCGCACCGTTTCACGTACCAGACAGTGTTCGTACATGCACGTGGAAAGCATGGCACAAGTGGCTTCTGCAGATGTTAATGTACGAAAAACAGTTTCATTAACCCACTATTATAGCAACCAAAAATGCGTGTAAAGAGTGGTGAAAATTACAGGATAGTGGGACGTAGTAATGTAAAATACTTTTTGGAAACCAGTTCATTATAATAAGTATAAGTTTAAGTATAAGTTTATTTGAATATTCTATTCGACCAAATGGTCCATGAGGATAAACAGACACATAATAAATGACAAGACATGCAGAAAATGTAAAGCATATACATGTACATACAATAACATGTGTAAGTGGAGAAGGTATACACAAAATTGTATATCATCATTGAAAATAATTATCATAACAAAAGGATATTAAACTTTAAACATAACGATTAATAAATTACCACTGTCTAACAAAACTTACGGAGAGGAATACTTCATATATTGTATTGAATTAATTGGACAAGATACATGTATATATATAATGCATCATATAAATTTATATTCATACTTGCTCGTGTATGTGTATGTTGTTCTTGTCGAATCAAAATATAAGAACAACATAACCATTGTCAGTAACTTTAGCTGTGAAACGTGTTTAACTTTATATTTTTAAATGAATTTGACAGAAACTCGTATGTTTAGAATGATAAATATAGACACTATTTATTGGAACTGGCTTTGAGATGATTTATTGTATCAACGAGAAATTCATATCTGGACAAATCAACAAAATATTCAGACAGGAAATACAGATATTGATTTATACCGAATAGTGTTAATGATATAGTTTCATTGAATGAATCTGATTCATACCAGATATTGTTAACATATGAATAATTCATTATGAAACAATCACGACTTAAAACTTATATGAGAAAATAGTGAAAAAAGCTACATTTATAATTAGAAGTGGCAAGCAATGGCAATGTTCAAATAAAAAAACTTTATTGGAACAAAAAATAATGGAAAAAATTGCATGTGATAATGTATTCATATCATTCAAGAAAAATTCTATGTTTTTCACGAAGCAAAAGGCAAAAATAATAAAATTGTAAATGTTTTAAAGCAATAATACAAATCTTCCAATGTATAATTAATAATCGTTTACAGCAGTGCTTAAAATGTACAAAGAAACAGTTACTGTTTGCGAGAACCTCTGACTAACCTTTTTGCCAAATATGTTAGTACACTGTTTAGTTAATATTACACAGGTTAATTTAATCGTCTAACATTCGATCATAAGAGTTTAGTGGACGAGATAAATTGAGTAACAACTTCAACAAATTTTCAGAAAAGCTATAAACTCATCATGAAATCTTAGTAATTAGTAACTCAACCGTAATAAAATATATATGAATTAACAGATCTCATCCACAAAGCGATTGTTGGAAAAAAGATTCCTTTTTTCCTGCAGTTACTACAGATATTCTGTATTGTTTGATATTGTATAGAAATTATTTATCTAAGATTACCCGCGTTTGTCTTCTGTGGTGATTAATTTCTAAATCAACGGTTTAGTAAGAAAGTGTCAACACATATCAATAGTTGATGAGAATTCCATACCAGTTTGTTATTTTTCCGTCATTCACGTACATGCATGCGACAGTTATTTGTCATTTCCGAGATTTTTTTCTCATAATTCATTTAAGCAAGTTTTCTCTTAACACTGACCATACTTATAATGTACTGATATACGAGTTCTTAATGACATTTTTCCATTATTTTACCATTTTTTGTCGTTAGTGTATAGCTGACTTTATTTGAAATATAAGGTATTTCCTTTTACTCTCAATATATTACAAACGTCACTAGAAAAAAAAAACCCAACAACGATTTTCTCGGTATTATGATGTTATTTCGTCATAAGGTTGATAAATACAACTATTGTGTTAAGATTTGTAAACATGAAGGTCAATTCTGTATATGCAATCTTAAATAGGGATTACTTTTTTAAGGAATGTTATCGTTGAATTTGATATGCAATGCCGTGGTATAAAGTATTTTTCTTGTACTGAAATATTGCTTTGAATGTAAAGCTTTATTTCGTTGTTCGTTTATTGTATTCTTGGCTATAATAAAGTACACATTGGATCTGTCAAATTAATATATTATTACTGATTTATACAAATCATCTGTCAAACAGTAAATGAAAGATGATTTGATATGACATCGTCAGACAGAATGCCATGCTGCTTCTGACAAACGATTTCTTTTAGTATTGATGTACTTTTATGGTACTGAAGAGAAACGACATAGTCATTCAAATGATAACAATAGAAAGTACTAACATTTGACGAAAAATGAAACAGAAAAACAGAAAAAAATAACTTATACGCGATATTTACTTTATTGTCAGAATGTGCTTTTGAAAATCATGCATAAATGATAAATGTTTTTAATGATGAATTACAATGATTGAATAAATCTGAAAGTCATTTATAACATGAATACTAAAGAAGAAATTACTCGTTCTAGCTTATCAATATTCTTATACTGTACTAAACTATTCTAAGTGCGCGGGTTCAAAAATCTTTGTTGTTGTTCTTATCCTTATCAGAAGAAAATATCTGCAAAAGGTATTTTAAGTGAAATCTGAGTGCCATATTTTTTCTGCCTGAAAAGTCACTATTGCTTCAGAGCTCCAATTTTAATCTCTTTTTTGTTTGTTTTAATATTGGACTTGCATTGTACAAAATACGGTTAAATGATTATTGAATGACTGTTTTTATGCATTCACTCGCATTTAAATGATCCTTTAACAAAAATTCTTTTGAGCTTTGAAATGTGCGTAGTTTTCAAAGACTTTCCTTTACAAAGAAATACAGGTCAAGATAGTTTTTCTTGACATTAGTTGCATCAATGATAAACTAATTGTTTGAACAAAAACATTGAAAGCCGTACAAACATCAAGTGAATCACTTGATATGAAAAACTCTGTTAAAGATAACAAAGAAATATACTCGAAATATTTCCAGTCTCATCAAGTTTAAAAAAAGAAAGAAAGAAAAAAAAAGCGGATTCCCTTAAAGATTTTGTTTTGGTAAATTGATCCAGTAATGAAACATGGAAGAGAATGAGACTATTTCTATGTGTTCAATTTGCGCTGAGGCAGTTAACTGTAAACATTCTAGCTAATTTGTTTCCAACTGTAGAGCAGCACACAAATCTTTAGAGACAGAGAAACTGCAAGATAAGAACACAGTAATTAAAAAGAAAAAAAAAACATTCAGGATTTTACTCGACGAGACGCTGTTATATAAGATACACCTTAATGCAAAATGAATTGAAAAACAACAACAAAAATCATCAACAACAAAAAACAACAAACATGGGAAACACAAACAAACAAACAAACAAACAAAACATCAAAACAAACAACCAGGATGTATATAAGTACATGTACGAATTACAGAAATTTTTGTTCATTTATCTGTCAATCATGGTTATATCAATATTCCTCAAAGCTTTCAAATACTCATAAATAACTATTATTTTAAGTGCAATGCAAAACAACATTTGGTATATCAAAACATGTTTATTGTGCGTCTGCTTATCTCCATGCTTTATCTCAAGAACGCTATTGTTAGAACATAATTACATTTATTGTATACGAATCAGTTAAAATATTTTAGGAACACTTTTTATTCAGAAATAGAATATGAACAAACATATGTACACTGAAACAAATGTCTAAATCAAATAAGTATCAATGGTTACTAAGAATAAATAAGAACAAATGCACTGTCATTTGAGGTACAAAAACGGTCCCATCTTTAGTCTTTGCATCAACAGAATCTGGAGTTCGTTTGCTTTTCAAGCTGCTGTAATCTTTTATCTATTCCCAAAATTACATACTTCCCAGGGTTGTTTATATTTTCACTAATTAGCATTGATAGAACTTCAACTCTTGATTCATAATCATCGTCAGTGCATACCATTGCGCCACTTTCTCCTTCTCTACCCATGTCAGTAGTTGAATTTGCTCTGTTTTTAACTATAACATAAGCATTATCATAATTTCTGTCGCAAATTTCAGGCAAAGTAATTAAGCATGGACTACTTACAACACTACAAAGATGTACACGTCTACTTCTTGAGTTTTCTTATACTCGCAATCTTTTGCAGCTGTAGGGTCCCCTTTCTCGGACGCATTTGGAAACATCCGTTGAAAGTATTTTAGTAGCTGAAATATTCAATAACAGCTCGGTAGAGTTAATAGGCATAGTCTCTGGGATAATGATTGATTGGATCGACTTGTTACTTGTTAAGGATACCTTTATGTGTCGAGATTGGATAGCAACTTGCCTGGAAATCAATGCACACATGTCATGTGAGCTATTCTTATCAAAACTTCCATTTGATCCAAATTGAGTTACATAACTTTTGTACCAACTCCAATAAACGTTTTATATGTACAAATAGCTGGCACGATTTTAAAATTACAAATTCCATGTACTTTTTAAACATTTTCTACTGAGCGGTTAATCTTCTCATTGGACACATCATTGACAAACACCTGGAGAGTACCATATCGATATCCACAACTTCTCAAGTTAGGACCAATTTTGTAAAGCTCATTTAAAACTTTAAAGGATTATATATATATATATATATATATATATATATATATATGTATATATATATATATATATATATATATATATAATATATATATATATATATATATATATATATATATATATATATATATATATATATATATATATATATTTATTACATGTTTTGCAGTAGATTACTGAATTATAACGGTTAATTATATTCTGATAATTTCACAGTAATGATTACCAAATATAATTTCACAGTAGCCGAACTATATTTGGCGTAAAAATAAAAATATTATCATTAATGAATGTTTTTTTAGCGGAAATGTAGTCAATCATAATAAAAATGCACGTGATAACTGTAGTTCGTAAATATTTACGAAACGTTGTGCTGAAAAACATCTAAATCTAAAAATAATCATGGAATTATATTTTGCTTCAACATTGTGACGTCATTATTGTGATGACGTCATGAAGATAAGAGCATGACGTTACGCGGCAAAAATCAGTAAAATGGTGTAAAAATCGTTAAAAAATCATGAAATAAACAGAAAATTTGTTTGTTTTACATGTGAGATCAAATAATATTTCACTCGTGAACCCCAGCTATTATATTTTCACTCGTGGCTACGCCACTCGTGAAAATATTGCATCTGGTGTTCACTCGGTATATACACTGAAACAAACAAATATCCTCTATATATAATATATATATATATATATATATATATATATATATATATATATATATATATATATATATATATATATATATATATATATATATATATCCAAAATGTAAAGTTTAAAACAATACGGATAAAAATAGCGGGAAAAAAAGAATGAAGTGATGCCTTTTCCAGTTTACATTGCAATTGTTTATTAACAAAACTGTAATAAATAATTGAAGAGAAATATCAACCGGTTTCACCCGTTAAAGGGATCTTCAAGATAATGACGTTAATAACGTCGCTTGGTAACGACGTCAAAACAGTGTAAAGGGACGTTACTCTTATAACGTTTTAAAGGGACATAATAATAAGCTATAATATTATTGTTATATATATATATCAAAGTTTTTTTGAATTCAATTCTGGTTTAAGAACGTTTTATTAAAACAGTTTCTTTCATTCTTCTTTTGAATGTGTCTGGTTCTCGCATTTTATAGATTGGCATTATATTAAACTTTGGAGTGATGTCTTTTGCGCAAATGGCAATGTGTCGACTGACTGGTAATAATGCATTGTCTGGATTTCGTATATGTTGGTTGTGTAATGTTACTCGATTTCTTAAATTTGAAGTTTCTCCAATATAATCTTTGGAACAACCATTACATTTCAATGCATAAATTACATTTCTAATGTCGCATGATCCTGAGAATTTTACTTTAAATTCGCGCCATTCTTGAAATGGTATGTATTTCCTTCTATAATGTGTTGCACAGGCCGCATTTTAAACTTGCCTTTTTATTTTGCACAGGCCTTTCATTCAGTGTTGAAGAAAAATCGTGCCCTGGTCAAAAGTTTTTTTCAGATTAGCCGGTTGTCTTTTACTTTTTAATTATATGGCTTCTGTCAATAATTTCTTTCATTATTTCATCATTTTGTAATATTGGTAGATTTTCTTGTATTACTGTGAAAAATTCGGTATTCCTTGGATTATGTGTTTGACACGTATGGTATAACTTTCTCGCTCCGTCTTTAGTTTTGTCTTCCGTAGTTCGGATTGTTCTATTGCTAAAGCTCTCTGGATGCCGTTTTCTATAAGTTTCTGAGGATATTTTAAAGAAGCCAGGAATTTGTTTAATTCATTTAATCTGAGATGTAATACGTCTCTATTTGATATAATTGTACAAAGTCGTCTAGCTAGTGAGAATGGGATATTTTGTGTGTTTTGGATGACAAGAGTTGAATAAAAGATATTGTTTACTGTCAGTAGGTTTATAGTAGATATCTGTTTCTATTTGGTCACCTTTTAATTTAACTAAAACATCCAGAAACGGCAATTTCTCTATATTGTTTTCCATTGTGAATTTTAAATCTTTATGAAGGTTATTCAGTAGAATGTTAAAGCAATTCAATTCTTTATTGTAATATAGTAATAAAAGGTGCCAGATCTTAAACATAACTGATATTTACAGATTTGTTTCACATTTTGATATATTGCCGACCGATTTCTCTATCATTAGGGTAAATGAACCTAATTAATATCTACATGTACTTTTTGACCCTGTTATTGTGCTTGAATGTAAAACAAATTGTTATAAAATAAAGGATCATATACCTCGCCACCTACTTTATGCTGATGAGACACTGTGACTTTTGGTTTGTTGTCTTCATTCAATCTGCTTCTAGAGACGCTCAGCAGAATCTTTACATTGATGAATTTCTGTACCTAGAGAAAAAGTATTTTTTTAGAAAGTACAAAAGCATAAATGCTTAAATTGCAAACATGTTGACCAACTCGAGTTTAATAATCAACATTGTATTTTGTAGTGTTTAAACAATTTATATTGCCATCGTGTCAACTGAATGACTTATAGCTCTATTTTAGCTAATTGAAAAGTCTTGAAATGAAAAAACAAGTCATTCAGCGACACTATATTATTGTTATGGAAAACAATCTTGGGACGAAAGAAGTTGCCTCGAGATCAATGAATAGTTAGAAATCATTGTTGCTCTTTTCGTCAGAACATGAGAAATAATAGAAAACCGGCCTTAATAGTATTTTGAAAAAATGACCCACAATGATTGATTTATTTTTTTATTTTACTTATAATATATCCTAAACAGTGATTTTATCCCTCAATAATATCACTGTTTAAAGTTCGGATGCGAGGAATTTATAAAAACGTGGGCGTAGCCCGCGAGTGATATAATGATGCGGGCATCCGAACGACAAAACAGTAATTTTATTAAAATATAAATTACCGATCACAAATATCAAAATGAACCGAAAAAATACTCTGAAACATAAGAAATACATGTAAAAATATATGTGAAAATAGTAACTTCCATTAAATACTTAGTAAGATAAAATATCGGTGTTCGGGAAATTAGTCTTCAATGTGATTTTTGTTTTGAATATCATTCATACTTTCTCCATGAATATTCCAGTACATGTGTCATATTAACGAATGAATATAAATATTAAATTATTCAGTTTTTTTTGAAATAAGAGCCCATAGTATATGATTTGGTTAAAAGTTTATATAAAGTTCTTTTCCTATTGGACTAAAATTTGAAAAATAGCACGATTTCTGCATGATGTGACACGAGGTTCGATATAATGTTAAACTATAGAGGAAATTGTTTATATTTTCCCGATTGAAAACAAGACAAAACATAACGATTGTTCGACCCAAAGTACATTGTATTTCATTCTGTTATCGGCGAATTGTGCCATAACAATCCCTGACTCGTATTAAACCAGCACATTCAAAGGATGGAAAATGTGTATATCAAACAAAGTAAAGCTTTACTTTTAGCAAAGAGAAATTATTTTAATTATAACAATGAAAAAGAAATGTCCTGCAATCCCAAACTCTTAAGAAAAAGGGGGGAGTTAAAACAATAGCAACAATTTCTGAAGGGAAGGCGGCATTAAAAGTAACTCAGTTCTATTATTAAGGTCCGGGTCCATATAGCGGAGTACATGTGCATAAAATATAAGAATAACCACAGAGCAACAAAAGCGGAAGAAGTAACGCCTAGATATAGAAATGGCCAGTACTCAATAGAGACACTTAACAGGAACAAAAGGGGAATGGGATGGGACTTGGAGTAGTGATTAGCTTGGCTTTTGGCTTATCTGGCAGGCATGCAGTAGTTAATCAAAAATCCTAGAAAAAAGTTTGGCAAAATAAATAAAAAATAATATATTTGTAAAAGAAATCGATCAAAGTTTCGGAAGAAACTGAGTTCAAAAAGTTCTAAAAAGGTAAATAATTTAAAATTTTCATTCAGACTTGTTCAAGACCATTGTATTCAAAAAAAGTTTGGTATTTGAATTATAATTGGGCGAGCAAATACAAAAAAGAGCATCATCGCTTGTTAATAAGATAAGTATGGTGCACCTCTAGTATGTCCCAAGTCGAGGATGAACTACGTGATCAGGAGTATAATAATTTGGCCAATAATTAATAATTTTGTTGTGAACCCCATGGAATGGAACAACAGCACCCATCCCCCAAAAGAAAAAACAGCAACAAACCCACCCCCATAAACACCAAAAAAACCCACCAACAACAACAAGCAAACAAGCAAAAAATTAATATGTAACAAAAACCAAAGTAAAAACTTAAAGTGTTATAAAGAGTTGTAAAAGTAAGGGTTGTGGAAAATAACACTTCGTTGTGTTGTGGACACTCCCTTTGAATTCACCGAGAAGTCATAATCTGGGGCAGCAAATATACAACATATAATACAGAACATTGGTTTATACCGATTTGGTTTTATGATACATATCATTGTATCATTTGATAAACATTTTATATCCTTCATATCAAACATTATTAAACATATGAAATAAATTCATTATAAAACAATCACGAAAATCTTAACCTAAATATCAGGAAACAGCGAAAAGAAACTAGATTAATAAATCGAGGGTGGCAAAACAAATTATGGTAATATTCAAATAGAGAAAAAAATTATTGGGCAAAAAAAAAATTGAAAAGAATCCTGATATTTA